>NC_091536.1:25909393-26212424 GCF_042242935.1 Bactrocera oleae
AATTCATTCCGAGTCAGCAAAAAAGCTTAAGCCCGAAATGAAACCGACACAAACAAATATACCTACAAGTACATGGACAGATTGAACACATCTGTATACATTGATACTCTTGAAACTAAGTAGCCGATGAAGCTGCTAAAGTCAGTGGAATTGTTGCAAGTTGCCGACTTGTATGTGAGCGGCCGATAGGCTCGCTTTATTTGCATATCCCGTGTATAATTATAGCTAGACATGAACATGCGAATATGCAGATGCGTGACAACCGCAAGCCAGTAAGTGCCATGTTCCCAGATGCTTACACAAATGCAGAGGCATGAAATGGTTTGGCCAAAAACAATTTATACACTTATATACTTTTGTATATTAGCATATATGTAAGTATAACGGTATTTGCATATAGTGAATTTAAACCACCAATTGGTACGAAAGTAATAGATTTTATGCTATCGAATTCCACACACTCAACATATAAGCGCAGCATGTGCACAAATACAAATACTAAAAGCTGGTAAAATTTGAATTGGCATATATACACACATACCATGTAGATATGTATTACAACTTATGTCACATATGTCGAACTTGGCATCTACTGGTATCATGACCGCAACATTATTTCCGTTACCAACAGCTAACAATTTTACAGCGATCGAGTTTACTAGCCCAGCTGTGCCACGACGCTTTTAGGGCAACGTGGTTTTTAGCGCGAACACTGCACATACAAAGCAAATAAGAGTATTCATTTTAAACCAGAAAACATATAATGAATCCATCCAATTCCATTTTATTTATAGAGTTATATGGGCATTCAGTAGATTGACGAATGGTATTGATTCTGAATACCCTCTATATAAAATTAGACAAGAACACACCTGCAAACCTGCCATGCTCAGTACTAGCAACTAGTAACTATCAAATACAAAGGCGTGACAAAGGAGAGCTAGAATAGGAGTGGTTTCGAGATATTAAAGTGATATCTTGTATTGAATTAAATGGAATTTAAGAGACCAGTACTCAAAATAATAAGAAAAGAAGGGACGAAATAAATCAATGCGTTGAAAAATAGGGTTAACAATAAAAAATTTTTAGGACAAAGGTTCAAACGATAATTTACAATAGTTGTAATCGTAATTAATTGGCATAGTTCATTTTTTATGAGTCTATACTAAATATAAATTTTTTGTGCTTCCAAACAACTTCAGTTATGTTATAAACGTCATAATTACACTAATTTGTCTTTCATTTTTTAGTTGTTAATCACAAATTAACGGCTTCGTAATTTTTGGACTAGCCACTAAATGCTCTTTTCCATTTTCAATTACCCATACCCGGAAAATCACACCCTGCCGAAAGGTCTTAGCAGCAGAAGCGAGTGGTAAGTAAATTTTACGCTGCGCACTTTACGCTGCGCACTTTACCTTCCCTTTCCACAATTCGCTTAATTAATGTGGCGTTCAATTAAATCTGCCCGCGGCGGTGTCCATACTAGGAGAGTGACTGCGAAAAATGTTTAACTGTAAAAAAAATGTTAAGTAAGGGTTGCCGCGTGTCGTAGCAGTTAATCATTGTTATGAAAAACGGGTTTTAATTTTGATCTGCCTTTGGGTGAACTTTGCAGTGGTTAGAAAAAAGTATAATTCAGCTGCTGCAGTTTAGCCGAAGTGTTGGACAAAAATTTGGCAATATCTAAAACTGAGTAATAGAGCAAATAAATATAAAATAGCAACAACAAATATTTTAAAAACGCCTGGCTGTGCGCTATATTGTAACTGTTTGGCGTTTCTGCCACCAAAAAGTAGCAAAGTTTTTGCTAAAGTTTTTAATCAAATTTTCGTTGATGCTAAACAACGCTGGTGAGCTGTAAAAATGCCGCTAGGGGCGACACTGTGATTGCAGTCCGGGGTGGATTCGACCTCCCGCAGGTTGTCCACAATTACTGATGGTGGCCGTTATTCCGTTAAGTTGCTGTTTCTTTCACTTACTTTGTTTAATTAGGAATGCACAACGAACATTGGGCGTCTTGCATTCCAAAGGGGATTAAAATTCAGTCACTTTAAATAAACTTTGCCACTCATGAATATTTGGATATATTATATTATGAACAATACTTCAAAACACATAGAAACGCCGTATTTGAAAATAACTGTAATATTTATTTTAAAAGTAATAATTTTCATTGCTTATAACAAAAAATAAATAAGTAATAAATAATAAATATGTGAACATATAAAAATATATTTTAAGATATAAACTTATTAACATCATTTAAATGTATACAAATATCCTATTGATGGGGAAGGTAAGAATGGCAAGATTGAGGAAAACGGGGAAAAATTAGTAAGCAAAATTAGTAAATAAAAATGATATATGTATACAGTACAAGTATTATATAATACTAAAATAATATTGTATAATATTAAAATCTCTTTCAAAAAAGATGAGTACGATCACAGCTAAATCTCTAAAACACGAATTAGGAAGAAAATTTATATTGGTGAAGGGAAGTAAAAAGTACTTTAATACTTTTTTACTACTGTACCACTCCCGAATTATAACTTCGGACGAAAGGCGACTCAAAATATGGTATTATTAAAAGGTTACTATCATTTTTCCGTTCATTCAAATCAAGATTGCATAGCGCAACGTCCTTCTTCAACAGTCTAGCAACTTTCTTGATATTGACATCTTATATATCGATTCTACAATAAAGTATTTTGAACGGCCCAATTTGCTAATATCTCGTCTGCCTGTGTTTTCGGCTGTGCCTTAAGATCTTATATGAGAGAGCAGATGAGCTGAGCGGAACTCTGTGGATCATAGCATTTTGTTGCTTGCATTCGAAAAAACTATGTTCGATTCTCGATGCTATCAGGAATACTATAAGGCTCATTGATAACTCGAAATGTTTCTTAGCCAAAATATAATGTAGCAGAATCCTATAAACAGTTATAACATAATGACAATCTTTGTAATACAAACATTAGATTTTGGTAAGCTTTTGATACAGGCATTACTGGCTACAAGCTACAAACTAAATTTCAGCTTAAATCGCACACACCAGCAAAATGTTTATGCTTAAGTACCCACAATTTGCGACTAAGGAAGCATAATGCTGAAAGCCCGTAAGCAATCATGTAGCGTTAAATTTACAGTGCACAATTGTGCAGCAGCATGTTGCACGAATGTATTATTCGATATGCCGCCATCATAAATACACATAACGAATACGTTGAGACGATACCACAAAGCGGGTATGGCGGTAGATACATTTAGGAGCGGTGGCTTGGATGTACGTTAATGCAGATAAGCTAATTTAGAGAGAGAATTTATGTATTTCGAAGAAGAAGTGTAAAAAAAAATAATCAGCTTACCAACAGTGCCACTACCATTAGTACCTATATAGTACATGCGGACTCACACATATGCAAATAGAGGCTTTATATGCATTTACCATGATACTTATGAGTTTCAAAGGAGAAAGATGCCAAAAATGTTTGTTTGTAGCCACACCAATCCACGCCACATACTTACATGAACAAACGGGCATGTTTATGTATACATATCGGCAAACACACACACATATACATGAAGCGAATTTACGATAAAAGTAAGAGTTTGGGCAGGAAGTTAACATTGGCAGAACGCAAAGAGGAAAAACATTAATTGGTAATGTGCAAGCATGGGTGGAAAGAAAACATGGGGAAACTGACTTCTATATGACGCAGTTCCTAACAGGGCATGGGTGTTTCCGAGAGTACTTGCATAAGTACGGACATGACAATGGAGTCGCTTGCTTCTTTTGTGGAAGCAGTAAGGAAAATGCAAAGCATATCTTTTTTCACTGCCCAAATTTTCAAAAGAAAGACAGAACCTGGAAAAGGAAGTGGCAGACCAAATAACTCCAGATAATATAGTGCCTTATATGTTGGAATCGAGACAAGTATGGAGCACTATATAAAAGACGAAAGCTCTGATAATCCAAGAGCTAAGAAGAGCCGAAAGACAGAGAAGAGGTGAAGCTTGAGCCGCAAATAGCGAACAAATGACGTGAGCCGAAAGTCTAAGCTGACCCTGCGATGCAATGCCTAACGGCGGTACCGCAGGGTCTTTTACCATAGCTGCAAGTGACGGAGATCAGGGTTTAGTACGTAGGCGTACTGCGCTGCAAGTCCAACTTGGGACGATAACCCTGACTGGGCGTGGTGCCGAAAAAGGTGTACCCCTTAGCGGGCAGTACGAATCGTGCATACTGCATACTAATAAATATCAGTATCTATGTAAGATTCCCCCTTCGACAAAAAAAAAAACATATATCGCATAAATTGTCAATGGCAGAATTGCGTTTGTAGTGCAGCCGCTTGTCAACTGCTCGGAGTGCAATGTTCTCTTTCAGCAATTGTAGGGAAATGTTGGCGACATTCTAAGCATTTGTATCTAGAATGCAACATTTTGTGGTTGAGCAAAGTTGCTGACTAACAAAATCAAAATATGCATATATAATATTTGTACATGCTGTATATAATTGTATGCATGGCTGTGCACCACAATGCTACATAATACATGTTACAATAGCGCAGCTGTGCATTTATGCAACGTGCATTTACTTCCTTGCCGAAAGAATTGTGAAGGAATGACAAAGCACACACTAAAAACTCAAATTCGAGAAGACAAAAGTACAGATGCGAAACGCAAACACAAAATGGGCGTGGTTGCGTAAAAAAGCGCGGTGACACATTTATGCACTCTCTCCACCTCTCACTGCCGTGACTCAGCATTGCACACCAAGCAGCGCTGCGAAAAATGGAGGTAAACAAAAAATAAATTGCAAAATAACGGAGAGTCTATGTATATGTGCATGTACGTGTGGGAGATAAGAGTACTACAAACGGGAACTGCGGCAGTGTGCTTGCAACAGCAGGTGTTGACAACTAGACTAGAAACTTCAACACTTCATTTGAACAAAAGCCAACTTGTAAAAAAAAGACTGTAAAAGAAACAAGAGAAAATGGAGAAGTATCTGAAAACCAATTTCAAGGACTGACATTTTTTGCGCTGCAGACAGTTTTACTTTAGTCTTTTCCGAGTAATTTAATTTAACTTTTCACTAATATACGCGATTTTGAATAAGTCAAGTGTTATGCATTTTGTTGTTGTCTCAAAGTTGGCAACTTGCTGGCGCTCAATTTCAATTTGCGAAGAAGTGAGCTTGTCTAGCGCTGCTTTCGAGGGTAATGGGGACAATAAATATGTAAATAAGAGCAAATATTGAAAATATTCCCAAATTTTAGCAGTTAAGGTAAATGTGTAAAAGAAAATGTTATGTTGAATAAATGGTGTGTAGTTGAGGAATAAGTATGTCAACGGCGAAATAGCGACCTTAATAAAATCATGTTCTACTGCTCTATCACACTTTTTAAATATGTACTGTAAGCTAAAATGTGTATTTGTTTTTGATTTTTTTCCCCGATAGCAAAACTTGTATTCCAAAAATTGTTCATACGCTTTTTATACCCAGAACAGTGTATATTGAGTTTGCCTCGAAGTTTGTAACACCCCGAAAGAATCTTCAGATACTCAATAAAGTATAAAATATATAGTCTGTATAAAGGCGAACTAGTCCTTTAGTTTTTGAGATCTGAAACTTTTCATACGTTCTTTTCTCCCCAAGAAGCTGCTCTTTTACCGGAGCCGCCGATATCGGACATTTATAGCATATAGCTGTCATACTACTAACTAGTGCAACCGAAGTTAACGTTTTTTCTTGTTTATAATATCAATTTTTCCGGCTGATGTATTGATAAATTCAATTTCGCCTCTTACATCCATTGAAACACATGGCCTGGATTCATCAAAATCTAAAGGGTGCAGCGCCGCTCCGCTAATGTATCAATGTCTAAAAACCATTACAGAGTGCACTCTCCAACTACTCACCATTTGCAAGCGGTCTAAAGTAATTTCAAACCTATAACTGATACGACTAAAAAAATTGAAAATGATAAGTCATTGACTATATTGTTATTTCATGACAATAATACCTGTTGACGTTTCATTTCAACATATGGGTTGTTGAGTTAAAAGGCTTAAAATTCGCGAAATAAAAATTATAGAATAATTTAAAGATTTTTTCTGCATAAACGTTCTCAAGTAAAATTTTACAACGTAATATTGTTGCTTAAGCGTTTAGAATGGTGCAAAGACTTATAAAAGATCTATAACAGATTTTAGTTTACTTATATTAACAGAAGTCAAACTTATATTGCTACAACTTATAAGAAGGCTCATATTTTTAAGACTTTAAACGTAATTACAAACGTACAAAGATATTTACTTGGAATTTAGAAATCAAATTCTTACAAGCAGTGATTAAACTGCCAAGGAACCAACAGAAGGAAAGTTACAAGAGTAGGGACAACTTCAACAGCGCAGTGTTAATGCAGGGAATCGCCAACCATAAATTTACATGCACGCACCTAACGGTGCAACAAAATTTGGAACAGCAACAAAAAGCCACTTGATAAAGATGGTGCATATAGCTGGCTAAACGATTTATTTATGAGTCAAGCGTTACCAGCCAGCGCAGGCAATTTACTGCGTGTTGCCACAAATAACAGCTCACATTTTTCCTCACCCTCTTTCATAGTTGCATTTGCGTGTAAATGCACACACTCTCTGCCCAGCCACACACAGTTGTTGTGCATGCAATTGCATGTTGCTTAACAGACTGTAAATTATCAAATTTGTAGAGACACGCCTACCTTGCGAAGGCAGCAACATCGTTAACGGCAGCAGACGCCGACTGAAGGCGAACAAGGACATGTTATTAGTACGCTTGTGCGCTCGGTATGCGCCCCAAAGCCAGCCGCAAATGTGTAACGCGACAAGAATGGAGGCAAGACCGTGCTTTACTCACTGTTACTATGTTTATGTATGTAAGGACGGACATATATATGTACTTGGGTATTAATATTAATTTACATTTGTATGCTACGGGCAATTGCTCTTGCATTTATAGAGCCGCTGCGGGAATTATTGCCATTGATCACTGGAGTGCGTCTGCGACTGTTGCATGCCACTTGGTAACAGCTCGTTGTGTATGCAGTCGCTGCGTTGGAGGAAGAGCTTAATCGAATTAAGCTGAGTGCCTGCAAGCGTATGGCGGTGGAATTGACAATTGCCAAACAAAGGGAAAATGTATGAAATAAATGTGAGGGAAATTAGTGTTTCGTCTTGTTTCGAAATTGTTTTTTAATACTTACATAATACTTGACTTAGAACATGCGAGAAAAAATATAAGTTTATTGTTGAAAAATCAAGTTTAAAACACACCGTCGGATGATGAAATTAAGTGGGTCAGCCTCTGAGACAATAGTGCTTCGAACTGTGCGCTGCTGTGAAAGTCCATATGTTTCACAACCAACTTGAAGAGAAAATGTGAGATCACTTGGGCATAAGGACGAAGAAATTGTGCAAGTTGTAGAACGATGAGCAGTTAGCTGGTTTCTAGGCTTTGCCCAGATCAGTCGATATTTTAGTTTCAACTGAAACTGTTTCTAATTTTATATACATTATATACTCGTAAATGTTTAATTATTCCTACAAGTATGTTTCTGGACTAAACACACTTGTATGTATATTTTGGTGTACATAATTTCCGTTAGGACTACCATCAACTGATATTGATCAAAAAATACATGTATACAAGTATGTGCCTTTGGTTTGGTATATAACATTGTCAAGCGACTGTTAAACACATTTCATATCGGCAACATTTGCTTTGTGACAAGACGCTCATACTCGAGCACACATGCGCCACGTTTCAGCTTCCAATTGCAGCGGAAATCGATGACCAAACGGAAATGAAATTAGTCCACAAATGAGAAAATTACAAGCAGATGAAATTCGAATGCGGGCGGAGGCCAGCGCCAGATGTGGAAGCCACGCCTTGAATGCCCGGTACACCTCGCTGCTGCGTATGTGCATATACGAGTATGCATTCGACACACGTGCTTAGACAACTCGACTATTTGCGTTTCCTTGCAGTTTTTCACATTAGAGTAGGTATGTATGTATGTCGGCGTCTGTTTTTCAAATTTTCTTGTGATTTTTATTGATTTTTGTTATTTGGTAACTGTTTTCGATTGGGCTTACAAATACCGAGAAGAATTGGAGAAATTACCGCAATTGCTTGAAATTGGTGCCAAATAATCTAAACCTGTTGGCTCCTATTTGCAATGACCAGTGTAGACCGTTGGCCAGTTAACTTGCAGCACGTAATGCTGGAAAAAATTGCTTTCTCCAACTTAAAACAAAAAGAAAAACAAAAATAAAAATAAAACCATATCTACATATTCCTAATTATAATTGAAAACTCTTCAAATAATACACTCATGTGCTCTTTTGTTTCCGTAGTAAGTTTTAACGAAATATTTCATATTTTTTACAATCTAAAGTGGGTGTATTAGGCATCTTACCTACATCTATGTTGAATGGATACCAGTCAAAGGAAACCAATGCATTTAATAAATGCATTTTCAGTTCACAAGAAGGCGTACAAATGAATTTTCTAGCAAACAATTTAGGCATATGCTAGCTGAGTATCACTTTTACGCTTCTTCTGTGCTTGATATTGAGTTCGCAATTTAATTTATGATTTCCAAAAACTTTGACTTACTTTCTTTTTTTTAATTCTAAAATTTAGAGTACCTGCTTCTGTAGTACTTTGCTACCAATCGTATTGCACATTTAAAACTCATTACATTAGTACACGTAGAAGCAGATTTGGACCTTTGTGCGTCAAATTATTGCAATGTAATTATGTTCTCATCTGCTTATCTTTTGATTCTGCTCATTTTAATATACTTATCACACCATCAAATGTTCATTTATTGTATTAAAAGTAATGGTAAAAGCACAGGAATATAAGACCTCCAAGCACTACAAATAACCGACACATAAGTTTTGTACCCGTAATTAAAGCACAACCCGTCAAGTGCTCGAAACTAAATTAATGAGTGGTTAAGCTCACCAAACAAGCTGTGATACAAGTCAAATGGAGACATGTAGGTATTATGTATGTGCGAATATGTGTAAATACGTATATAGTTACAGTGATTGGCCGCTGGGCCATTGTAATGTTCTCTCATAACAGTTTATCAAATGCACGTAAAACGAATATGGTGCATTTAAGTGCTCTAATACAATTACCGAACTATTTTTAATTGCTCATTAGTGGTTAGTAAATTTTACCTAATTTTTTTGTTTTTTAATATTGTTAAACTGTTATCAAATAAATAACCCAAAAACAGCTGCTGCTAAGTACCGAGAAATAATGTATGATAAATAAAATTATGTAATTATTTGATTTAATTTGATTGCTAATTAAGTTATAAAGTTTCTAATTTTTATAAAAAATTTAATTAGAAATTATTAAGGTAATATTTTATTTTGTTAGTAGTAAACTGGAAATATTTTAATTTCTAAATCTGAATGTGTTAACAGCAGATAACCTTTCCCCTTGCACCATTATTCAACTGAATATGATGTAGTAACAAAACTGAATATGTTTACACGCGCTCCTTAATTCGGACTCTTCAACACTTCGTAAACTAGGGACAATTAAAGCTTATCACCCTCACCAAATTAACGAGCAAGAACTAATTAACGCCTTATGCACAACAGTGAGTCCATAAAATGTTATAAGCTATGTAAAAAAAATTCCTGTTAAAAATTTTGCAAAAAAAAGAAAAATGAGAATTTAAACTACTCAAATTTTCTTGCATTATACGGGAACACCAAATAATATCAAACGTATATACAATAATTATAAGATTAAAAGATATTAAGATCCGAAATTATGAAGGCAGAAATTTGACCTCATATAATGATTCGTGGTCCGGGGGTTTATCTGTAAAAAGAAAACCGGCTACAAAACTATATTTCTTGGATATTTTCAGCTTGGATTTTAAATTGCATAAGATGTCGTGGGTATATTACGATCTTTATGGTGAGCCAAAGATCGTCTGCACATGGTTGTGTTAGAAGTTTTAACGAAAATCATATTTAAGAATAATCAAATTTTTTCTCTTCTTGGTCGGAGTGAGTATTTCGTCCACATTTTTGGTTCTAGTGCGTCGGAAATAAACACATTTTCTCTGTTAACAGAAATATAAACAGGAACTAAAAATAATCTGAATAAAACGAAATATTAGAGTTTGTTAGCATTTGATTTTGATTAATTGGTACTACAATACCTAAATCAATCTTTACAAATAAACGACGTTATAAAACTAACCCCACCAGGTGAAGGAATAACGAACGAAAGGGACACACCTAAAACACGTGCTGTCGCGAAAGAATACGAGGAATAAAATAACGCTCAGCGGCGGAACAGTAAAAGGAGACAAATGAAGGGATGTAAAGAGAGCTGCAAAGAAAAAAAGACGGGTATTAAAAATCATTGCCAACAAGGAAATGAAAGGGAAAATTGAATGACTAAACTATTTTCGAAGGAAGGAATTAAAGATATCAAATTCAAAATAAAAAAAAAATGAAAAAATTTAAATTAAATTTATAAAGTAAAGTGGAAGAAAAACAGCAAACAAATAAAAACCAAAAACGAAAATAATAGTAAAAGTAAAAGCGCATAAAGAAGAATTAAGTCGTGGAAATGAAGTGCAAGGGCGAAAAGGATTTGAAGGAACTGCCAGCGTATAGGCAATGCAAGCGCTGTGCTTCAATGAAAATTGTTACGGGTTAATATATATATACACGGACATACTGTAATAAAATATAAAGATACACAAGATATGCACCGCAGTATCTAACAGCGCGCATAAAATACTGTAACTAACTAAGGAGTGCGTCTCGGAGCGCATTGGAATTCGGCGTGAAAGGTACATACCAGCGCCGACCAGCACATGCCGCGCTCCACGACTCCAGACGCGTCGAAATGGCGTGAGTGAGGGTATGCGCGAGGAATCAAATTGTTCGTTAGCTTAAATAACGGAAAAAAGCAACATAGTAAATACAACGTACGTAACGGGACGTGGCGTGTCGGGAGCGAAGTCCATTCAATATGGCGTATTTAATATGTACCATTAACAAGCAGACATGAGCAACCAATAAAGAAGAAGCAAACCAAAGGATCAGCAGAATTTTAAGCGCACACGGAAATTGTGTGCGACCTGAGGGGAAATGTTAAATAAAAATTGTTAAACTGTGAATGTGTATTAAGTACTAAATACTGAAAAGTTATCGCGCGTGTAACGAATTCACCAGCTTCGTGTACATATTTACTGGTAAGCGTTTGCTATTTATTGGATGAATGAAATGGTGAATATTGGGATGATGCTGATACTAAGACGTAGTGGAATCGGATGTTGCAAATCAAGCAGTTAATTAGGACAATAAAATACAGGGCTAAGAGACAGCAGTTGACGTTGATTCTAGACTTGCGCAGCGCAAAGGATATGTTCTGGCAAAGCTAGACAAGTTACAGCTAAGCAGCTATGTGGTGGTTATTTCAAAATGTATATTTCTAGTGCATAATGGGTTTTTAGTGAATGAGATTTAATGTTGAATTTCTAAGTAAGTATGTAAATGTTACGAATTCGATCAACACAGCCGAAAGTGAGATAACCAAAATCTATCCCTGTTAGTAGAAGGCAACAAGTTTTCAAAGAAAGTAAAATTATTTGGCACATAAAGTTGCTTAAAAACTCATAAGGAATTTCAAAAGACTCAATTCACTTACTCAGTTTCATCTAATCAAAAAAACACAGGGCGAACAGAAAAAAAATCAGTAAACACTAGATAGACAGAACTGTACCTGTAAAAAGTCAGTTAGAATCATGAGTGAAAAGTTCTGGTTGAGAAGGCTGCCACTGACATAAATCATTTGAGACTTGCTGAAAGAGCTCCATAGACATGAATGCCAATATTGTAAAAAAAACCAGAACCAACAACAAAAAGGCAAACAACTGTCATTTACGAGAAAAGCATGATAAACGCGAGCAATAAATGAATAGAAATAGAGTTCTATGAAGAAATTGCTTTCAAGACTCAAATATCACATATATCCACCAACGACCAACTTCATTCAAGCGGAGCGGGGTGCATTGGCAACTGGATTTAATGCGAATAAGTAATGCATGGAAACTATTGTTAGTTAGCGTTTCAAGATCACACTTTCATACCTGTTGAAACGAATGGTGCTACCTTAAATAATTGATGCACTTCCTTTAACATCCAATCGACAGCTGAAAAAATCGATGTTTCTAACGCATATACCATATTACATTTTACAAGGCCGAAATCCACGTGAGAAGGAAAAGGTAATAAAATTCACGGCCATAAAATATTTTGGCAACGAGTGATTACTCAGGGCGCGATGGACAGCGCGTCAATGTGCGCCAGCATGCAGGAACGAATAAATAAAATGCTCGCCCAGCGGTGGCAGTGGCAGATCCATATGTACAAGTATATAGTAGTATGTATGGGTTATTGAATAAGTGCGGAGTGGGGCTCACTACCGCAGAGTATTCGAGTGACTGTGTTCGTTGGCTGCATGGAGAATAATAAATAATACCTGCAGTATTGAGCGCAATCTTTCACTCTCCATTGTCCAACTGGCTGAATTTTTGGCGTTTTGTGAGATGCTCATGAAAAATAGGAATGTATTTCAATTTCAACATCGTCTTTCGCAAGGATTTTAGTCAGCTTTTCCCGCTTTTCTTTCGGTGAATAGTTAAGTAGATTTAATGCCTTTGAAAATATGAAATTTATATACAAATGTACATTTCTGTACTTTGGTGAATTTTGGGAAAATTAGTTTTATATTGTAATTACGCTAAAAAATCAGTTGAGAAGCAGAGCGGTTTCAAATATTTTCTTATATTGTTCCTTTATTGAAATTTAAAGAAATTTGCCTTTAAGGTGTAACATAAATACAAAGCAATTATTATTAGTTTAATAACAAGTAAGGAAGAGCTGAGCTCGGGTAGAACCGAACATTTTATACTCTTGCAACTTGCAAGGATCAAAGGAAAGAAATTACCCTCAGATTTCCGGAAAACTTTATATTAAACAGGTAAGGAAGGGCTAAGTTCGGATGTAACCGAACATTTTATACTCTCGCAAAGTCACACGGTATACTCGTTTTTCATTCGAACTAATATAAAATTGTAAAATAAAAAAAGTTTCAAAAATAATGGCAATTTTGCTATTTAGAACCACATTGAAAATCACTTAATTGTTTGCAAACAGCTCAAGAAAATAATAAAATAAATTGAATGGCTTCTTCTCCCATACTCCTCAATGATAATATGTTTTCATAACTGAAAAATACATATATTGATTTTTAAATAAAAGCACGCCCTTAGTATAATGAAAAATACTCGCAATAGTTTAAAGATACAATATATTATTTACTCAAGTATTTTCCATTTATATAGCTTATAACCATAAGTGTCTAAGCGGCTTAAACGATTTGCATGCTTAGTCGATCTCCTCAAAAAAATTAAAGATTCACGCTTAAAGCTTAAACATATTTCACTACCCGCCTGCAATATGCAAGGCAAATAACAACATTCGTTTTGAATTCTTGATAGAAAGAGGAATTAACAAGAAAAAACGTTAACTTTGCACCGATGCTATAATAGCCTTCACAGATACAAAGGTTCCTTACAATAACTTGATTCAGATCTAATTTCGTGAATCGGCAATAAAAAATAAAATTTTTTTCCATGCAGGCACTTTACTCTGATCGTGCAGTTTATATGATAGCAGTATGACATAGCGATCCAATCTAAATAATTTTTTCGGAGATTATATTCTTGCCTTAGAAAATAACTCATGCCGAATTTCGTCAATATACCTCGTCAAATAAAAAAGTTTTCCATACAAAGACTTTACTCCGATCGTTCAGTTAATATGGCAGCTATATGTTATAGTCATCCGACCTGTACAATTTCTTCGGAGCTTGCACTATTGCTTTAAATGATATTCTATGCCAAATTTCGCGAAGATATCTCGTCAAATGAAAGAGTTCTCCATACAAGCACTTGCTTCCGATTGTTCAGTTTGTATGGCAGCTATATACTATAATGGTCCGATATCGGCCGTTCCGACAAATAAGCAGCTTCTTAGTGAGAAAAGGACAGGTACAAAATTTCAGATCGATAGCTTAAAAACTGAGGAACTAGTTTGTATATATATAGGCGGACGGACGGACGGACGGTGGGACAGACGGACATGGCTAAATCAACTCAGCTCATTACCATTATATATATATTTTATAAGGTCTCCGACGTTTCCTTCTGGGTGTTACAAGCTTCGTGGCAAACTTAATATACCCTGTTCAGGGTATAAAAATATGAAAAGCTGCAAATGTGCAAAGGTATTACTCGTCAAGAAGAACTAAAGTGTAACGCTGCGAAGTAGACACTCCTGGGGCGTAAAGTGCTGTGGGAAGTGTGCCATGGATGAATGCAGCTTCAACTGATTGACGAAGACTGACTATCATTGAATATGTGTGCATAAGTGTGAGGAAGTGGTCTGCGGAGGAATAAACACAGTGTGAAGGGCTAGTACGAGTATAATTCAAGGAAACATTCTTTGCGCATAAGCTAAAAATATTAAAAACATTTCTGAAATATTGATGTACGCTAGCGAAACTTGCCAAATGGAAAAATAGTGGTAGCACTCATGTTATAAGCACTTATATGAAATAGCTGTTCGCAGTGCTTATTAGGAATAAATTCGTTTTAAAAAAAATTTCAGTAAAAGTTGTAAATAATATTCAAGAAAAGGAACGCCTGATAACTAGAGCTCTTGGGATAATATACACAAACATTCATGAAAATTGTTGCAAGTCAAACTACAGTAGCATGCACATCTCAACATCCACCCAACTGACTCTATTTATGGCAAACAAAATAAAAATCTGCAGCTGAGTGCGTGCGAGTATTTGAGCTACTCAGCCGTTTTGACTATATACTAAGTTCGTTTTTTGTCTACTCCTATGAATGACTGTCAGTTTTTCTGCCACTTGCACTCACTAAACCGACTTTTATGCTCATAAAATGCCCCAATTTCTTGTTTGTTTGTTGTGTTATAAAAATGCCATACAAAAATGGATGTATTGGGAAAGGAATTACAGGCTTTTTGAGTCACCTAGTAACTGTTCTAATTTTTCTAGTCTGCCGATTTGCAGAATACAGCATTTATGTGTTGACGCAATAGTTTGAGAAATTTTACGGAATCATTTTAAATCAGGAACTAATGACCGATCTTAATTTTAAAAACTTTTTCTGAAAATTTTATGAATTGCTTCTAATTAAAACAAAAACTATTTGTATGTATCGAAGAGTACGGACACATACCCTAATACAGTCGGTATTCATAACCAGAAAGGAGCTGGGTTTATAAACGTCCAACGACTGTCGACAGGATTTATCTAGAACTAGCCTGCTTTTACTGGACAGTAAGTTTCGCTATATGAATGCCCTAAATTATAATATCTAAAATTAGGTGTATGTACAATATATACAATGTATGTGTGTATACAAGTGTGTTTCCAAACTCGTATTTATTTGTGTGCCATTTACTTCAGCTGGGATTCACAGCGAATGCCAAGAATAGCGCAGGCAAGTCAATTTTCATGTAGATATCAGTCACATGTACATATACGTACAATCATACTTTTTTGCATAACAGTAGTCTGCCTATTTTTCGTTCGAAGGCACAAAACGATGTGTTAGTTACTTGTATATGCATGCGGCGAAATTTAGCACTCCCTCGTGGGCCTTTTTCTAACGAATTTAATATTTGCTATGGTATAAGCTTTGTCAGTCTTGAAGTATGTGAGAATTTGTATTTATAAAGGCTGAAAAAAACACGCAACAATTGGACACAAAACCAGAAATCACATGTCATCAAGGCGAATCATAAATTCATCTGAAGCTAATACTAATAGCTTTTAGATATCCTCTGCTTGGGTAAGGAGGAAAAAGTTATGCTTTTGATCTCATAATAAGCTTATCAGCTACAAGAGCCGCTTTAGCTACCTGACTTCATTTTGTCGGCTGCGATTTTTTTTAATTCTTACCAGTTTTGGAGCTATGGAAAATGCATGCAAAGACAATATTGCACTCGCTAAGGAGACCCTGAATTCGAAGTAGTGTCGCAAAAGTCTCAACATTACTCATTTGGACTACGAACAGGCGTAGTAGTTTAGTGTAGTTTTTAAGCGTAAAAATAACTTCTTAAAGCGAAATTTAAAACGGACACTAGTACTATCATACATGAACTAGTTCAAAACTAGTTCGAGTACACTACGCAATTGATAATATATACATACATGTATTTAAGTATACATATAAATGTATACAGTATTGTGTGTATACTTGTATTAAAGGAATAATCCAAAAACAAACATTAATAGGAAAATCACAAAAGTAAAGAAAACTCGTTTAGCAAAACTTGTCTACTTTTGTAACGGAGCAACAAAAAATCACAACTTTATCAGTGCAAAGCAGGTATGCTTGAGCGAAGTTGAGTCCAATCTGCACACACTAACCCACATTACCTCTATAGACACTAAAAGCTTCGGTGTTTTCACTCGTCAATTGTCTATTTGTGGTCGTCAATTGCATTTCTGAGAAAAGCAAAAATGGTAATAAAATATATTGTTATACTTTAAAGAGTAAGAGAAGAAGAGGGGGTCTGCAATGCAATGTGTATTAAACACCAAGAAAAGCGGCTGAGAATGGCAAAAGTTTTGCACAATTTCATTGTTTACCCTTAAGTTCGAATAAGAACTCTTATATATATTTTTTTTCGGGTTGGTTTTTGCACTTTGAATTACTTTTGCCAATTGTAGGCTCACTCCTGATTAGCCGACAGCTTTATTACATGAGCTGTTAGTATTTTATCTGTGAAAGAAGTACACGCGGTGAAGGAATTATTACACATTTCATAACCCATATATTTTAATAAGAGGATTCAACGGCAAATATCATACATGTGACAACTTTCAAACTAAGTTTTTATGTATAAGTAGTGTGATTTTAGTGCAGAGAATTTGGATCTTACAGGAGTTTGAGAGTAGTTGAGCTCGGATTGAACTTAAAATCATGCCGGTATAACTTTGTTCTATTACAGTTTAGTCAAAAGTCATGAAATACAGCATTATTTAAATTCAGTCCCATATGGGCACGACATCTCTCCTATTATTGTACTCTTTATAATTTAATTGATTTTAGCGCAAATAAAATTATATTCATTGAAACATTTTATTATCGGAGAACCACAAAATACTTTTCGTTTCAGTTTGTTAGAAGTCTTTTCACACCTAGATACATCCAAACTTACTTTATATAATTTTTCTCTCCAAATATACAAGCTAACATTGACGCCATTTTGCACAGCGCACACACTCACGCGCAATCTTTATTCACATATATTGTAAAACGAATGCGATGAGCGAGAAGAAGAAGATGAAAATAATAGTTAAATCTTTCATTTATCGATTTATCGCACAAAGTAATATTTATTCATCCTTGCTGCTGTCAGCTAGAGACTTTTGCCTTTCGTTAGCTTTATTGTTCGTACTTTTATTGCTTTTTTCCAATTTTTAGATTCTGTTGTATATGTATATATTTACAGACTGTATACAGTCTATCTGGATTAAGTGATATGTTATATATGTATATACCCATATATGTATGTGTGCGTGCGTGGGTTTTCGATGATTCGGCGCCTATAAAAAGATTGAATGACACACACGCGTTTTCGTAGGAGATTAAAACGTATTTGTGTGTGTTTATACATATACTATATATAAATATTATACATGTTAGGCATGTACGTGGAAGATGGAGAATAGAAGGTAGATACAACTTGAGTCAAATCTCGTTCTAAAGTCATAAGGAGTAAATATATAATTCTAAGCCAAATTCTTTTTGGTTGATCCGATGTCAAGGGGAGCGACAGTGTTTACCCTATGGCTTTTCTATTATAGAGATTTCATTATATGCTTAGCTGCTGATACAGTGAAAAAGTGGCAAATAAGTTTGATTTGCATATATTGACAGTTACAAAACTAAAGCTGAAGATGTCGAGGTGCTATTATTCCTAAGTGTAGTACTGAGCAAGTACAGACACAGTTTGATTTTGTGGAGTAACAGCATAACTACACAAGTAAACTTTGTTAGGCATAGGTACCCTGTCGGAAATTTTTACATTAGTTTCAGAATTGGACTTACTATTATAGAAAATATACCAATGACGAATGTTTTGTATATCGAATATTAACTTATAGAATTAAATACCTTATTTTCAAAGCGTAAACAAAATAAAGGAAAAGCACGGCTATTCGATGTTGTGAATTTATCATTTTTATGTGTGTATATATACCTATAAATGGAGAACGTTACAACATTTTCCAATAAATACATGTACTCTCTTCACAACCTAAAAGTTTGCTGTACAAGTAAAATGTTTATTATTATTTGGTTTTTTTCTTGTTTGCCGGTAAAATTGCAATTTGCTCTACAGTTTCCAAACAAAAATTACGTAGTTGATTCAATTTAATAGATGTCAACGTGTGTGACGTCGCTCCAAAGTTTCTGACAATACATTTTCAATCTGTGAGTGTCTGTATATATTGTTAAATCAATGTTTTGGTTATTTTCAAAGGACTTATATGATACAAGTTGACTGGATACGCTTTTGGAATCACTTGAAGGTGATATTTTACATACCTAAACATGTTTGCCCAAAAATACCGAAACTGGCTTATTTAAGAAAGTGATATTTGGTATTGGGGCATGCAGAAATGCAGTTATATTTTGAGATCAAATGGAAAAACTTTACAGAAATTATGAAATATTAGATATTTTAAAAAAAATTTTAAGTATGTTAGATTTAAGTAATTTTTTTGTCGAAGATGTTTCTGAGCAGAGTTGCCACTAATAAAAATATTATAATATTGCAATTTTAAGTACTTTGAATCATTTTTTGTTTATAAAACCTGATTTTCGTTTATGGTTTCCTTTTTCCCTCATAAAATATGCATTTCAAAAGAATGGCGGTAAGCACATTTGTGCAGAAGTATGTTAGGATTTTATTTTTGTTGTAAATATTTGACCACGTAATATGTAACTGCACCTTGAATTATCCAATAAAGTCCTTCTTAATTCCTTTTTTTTCATATAATTTCTCTATGCAACGGTAACGGTGTGACAATAAATATTAGGTGTAGTAAAATGTAGAAATTAATTAGTTTGGCATGAAATTGAATGCTTTAGTTATTACTTTTTGTATCCTGCCTTATTCAAATGGTTCCAAACGGTTTTTTGTGCAATGTTTAGGTCCTGGACAATCGTAACCGATGTTTGGACTCGGCGATTTTCATTGTTTGGTCGATTTCTTCGATAATTGGTCTTCCAGAGCGTGATGCATCTTTGACATTGAAATTACTGGAACGGAATTGACGAAACCGAAATTGCGCATTATTGGCTGTTACAGTATCAGAACCATAAACGCTATTCATATTTTCAGCCGGCTTGCGTTTTCGCCCTTATCGAAGAAAACTGTAAATTATAGCTACTTTCTCTTTGCTAGTGCCCATTTTTGACGGGTGCTCAAACAAAACCGAATCAACCAATTACAAAACTGTCAGAAAAACTTTTTCAGTAAAAAATGTCATCTTTCTAACGCCTTCAAGCTGAATCCAAGCGGGCAAATACCACGCGAGATATAGATAAATAACGCCATCTATTGAAAAAATAATGGATTTTTTTTACTACATCAATATAAATGCGAACTTATATGCAATTTATCGAGTTTTATGCGAAATTGTAAAAAGCAACTTGTTGACTTATTGAATTGTATGCCAATAACTTTTCAGCACAACAACTCACCTATGGCACAAGCGAATACAAACACACAGACACATACATACATACGATTGAACACATTCAAACATTTAATAACAGAAATATGACAAACACATAAAGAAAATGAAAATCAATGAGCAAAATGGAACACGCATATATATGTATATTCTGGCTTTTATTGCAGAGAAGCTTGATGGATCGATGGATAAGTTGGCAGAATTATGTTGAAGGCAACTGTGCCAAAACGTTTGTGCAGCTCATATGTGCATATGTCTGCGTGCACATTTGAAATTGCGAAATTTGCGCAAATTTTTCGTCTTTTTTTCTTTGCAGCAGTGCATACAGAACTCAATGAAATTATTTATTATTGAACTGTGGCAAACGCGTTGGAATCAGTATTGGAAGTTCTTATGAAATCTCATCAGTTGCATGTGGCAGTTTGCATAGTTACGTTATTCAACGTACACATAAACTTTCTGCACTTCGTTTATGATTTTTCTCTCTTTATTACATATAATACAATACATATACATTTTTATACTCTTGCAGCATGTTGCTACAGAGTATAATAGTTTTGTTCACCTAACGGTTGTTAGCATCACCTAAAGCTAATCGGGATAAAAATAGATATAATAATCAGGGTGGCGAGACGAGTTGAAATCCTGGTGACTGTCTGTCCGTCTGTCTGTGCGAGCTGTAACTTGAGCACAAATTGAGATATTGGAATAAAACTTGGTATACATGTTCCTTGGAAGACTTCGTAAATGGGTGTATTGGGAACACTGCCACGCCCACAAAACGCCATTAAAACCTATAAAGTGCTATAACTCAGCACTAAACTACGATATTAAACTAGGAGCCGAGGTCAAAAATGTGGCGCTGCCCATATTTAAGTGAAAACCCATATCTCGGGGCTACTCTACCGATTTAGACATCATTCTGATACTTCTACATTACAGCGCGAAAATGAGCGAAGCCAGACAAAAACCACGCCTACTTTTTGTATAACACAATTTTAAATTCCATCTGATTATCTTCCAGTATACAAATCAAGAACCAATCAATGGAATAAAGATAAAACTTTGCACGAATAGTGATTTTAAGATGTGCCACCTTATGACCGAAGAGCGCGCACATCGGAGGAAAACTGTTCAAGCCCCCAGATACCGAATATGTGGACCCCAGTTCTTATTGCGCCATTTTTATTGAAAATATTATATTTATTGATAATATTATAGAAATTCGGAAAGAATCCTTTTCTGATAATAGTACATCTGTACGTCAAAAATGCGTTAAATCGGATTAATAATTCCCTTAACCCCCATATTTCTGATAGAAAGATTTTCGAACTTCCGGCTGACTTAATTTTTTTTTTGATCCTGGCAAGTTACACGAGTATGAAATGTTCGCTTATAACTAAACTTAGCTTAGAAACCAATATAAACAAGTAAGGAAAGTTTTCTAAAGATGTATTTGTATTTGTGTATCGGTTACTGAAATTTCAAAATTGCATTTCACATAACAAGTAAAAGTCAGAACAGAGTCAAATAAATACTACGAAAAAAAATGACTGGTTTTAATTAAAACAGAAAATGGGAAGCTGCACTGTGGAAATTAGCTGGAGAGTTAATGGAAAGATTCTGAACGATTTTAGGCACATAAAAAGAACTATTGACAAAACAAAAACAGTAAATACTTTAAAAATAATTAATATTAAGGAGTATAAGGACACTGAAAATAATATATTTCAATTTAACAATAAAATATTTTATTAAAATATTTTGGAGGAGTAATTTACACAGAAGATAGTTCCGCAACACACAAAAATTAGCATGCAAAATTCGCGAGTAAAAGTCATTATTTCATGCATGCAAAATAAATAGAATATCCGGGTCAAACGACAGCACTTGGCCACCTTTACGCCCACTTGACCCTCAACGAATGTGGCTGAACGGCTGATGAAATTTCTCCACCCTAAAAGCGAAAAAAGGTAAATGCTATAGGCAAAAAACCTACAAAAGTGGCGCCACAGCGGCAAGGTAAAAAGCAGATTCGCTTGCGCATGAAATATGCAACTCACATTGGCGGGTATTTGGAGGTCCACCCGCTTTTTGCGCCGGCCATCCGAATGCATAAATACAAGTACATACATCAAAAAAAGTTCATTCCGAATTTACGGCGGGCAAATTTAATTTGCGGCTAGTAACTGTAAAAAGCGTAGAATAATCGCGTAATGTGCTGTGCATTTCACCGGCGAAGGACGTTAGCGCAAATGGTAATGAGTAAGGCGACTTGTGCGTAAAAAGAGTTAATTTATTTTTTAATTTAATTTATTGTGGAACAAATTCAAAGGCCAATTCTGCAGATTGCCTTAAAAAGGTTTATATTTTCAATTTATTTCACTTTTGCTATTTTCTTTTATTGAAAAGGAAATTATATATATATATATATTAGTAGACTTGTAGGTAGGTATAGCAGTAAGCTTTCATATATTTTTTGCTATTCAAAATTAAATGAAAAATAAAAATTCGATAAACGAAGGCGGCGCAGAACTGATGGTACACGCTGAAGGTCAAGTTTCGGCACACAAGAAAAAACGTTAACTACAGTTGCTTCGAAGCTATAATACTCTTTAAAAAAAAAGAAGCTCCACACAGGGACTTAGCTATATATGGCAATAGAATGAGAAACTTCTTGGGAAAAAATTAACGTGTGGGAAATTACAGATCGATATCTCAAAAATTGGAGAACTAGTTAGCGGATATACAGGCAGACGGAGAGACAGACCGGCATGTCTAAATCTATTCAGCACGTCACGCTGATCATTTATATATTTTTTATGGGATCTCTGATGTTTTTTTCTGGGTGTTACCAACGTCGTATAAAACCTAATATACCCTGTTCAAGATATAATTACACGATATTCTGTTGGGCAGTCCATTCGCACACATCTTAGAAACAATTTTATTTCGTCGTTGCATACGCATAGGCGTAGCATCCTAACGTTAGTGGTATATGTGAGGCATGCAGCGGTTTTATACTTTTAAAATATATAGTACATACATTTTTTTGTGTTGTATGAGAAAATAAGTGTTTATAAAATCGTTCTGCAAGTATTTTTTTTAAGTCTATATTAAAATGTAAATATTTCTTATATATACGTTTGGTATACTTGCTGTGAATTGTGAAGATTTTACTCATATCTTTTTTATTTACTTTTTTTTTAATACGTTTTTGGATAATTTGTAAATATATTCAATGATTTACATTATTCATACATATTCATTGAGTACAATTCTTTGCATTAATGTTAACCGTTTAAAGATTTACGTTGTAATTTTTGTTATCTATATAAATAAAAAAAATATATTCCACACTAATATCTTTCATCCATTCGGGTAATAGCAGCAAACAATCATAATTCACTTCACCCGAATGAGCTATGGCAGAAATTGTATTAATTCATAAATTTATTTAGCGGTTATTGCAATAACTGTTAAACTAATTCTCCTTAAAGCATGAGCTGGGCTTGCATTTAAAGGCCAAGGCAAATGAAATGAAAAAACTCATGCGCCACCATAGCTTCTACTGAGCACCATATTTACATATGTGAACACATTCATTTTGTTATGCATACGCACGTATAAAGATGCTTTTTGAAATTCCAAGTTTTTCTGCTAATCACACCAAAATATAACCACGCGCGCGAATAATGCCCTTTTGTTGGCTTCATGTAATATTTCACTTTCGCTTTGCTTTCAGTGATCATTCAGTGTAGCACTAACAGCCTTTTTCATTTTCGCTACATAAACTCTTCGCCCTAAGCTTTTGTTTTGCCTACTTATACAAATATTTTCACCCACACCCGCCTATTCGGCATTATCTCGCTTGCTACGCTCCGCACAGGCATACAATCTTCCGACATTTTCCCTTCGTTCCCCTTTCTGTGTGTACTCCTTAGTTTGTGCGCCTGAAGTTTGACCGCATTTTATAAATGTGCTGCTGTTTCCTTGTAATTTTCTTCAGTTTTGCGCCTGTTTGTATGTTTGCCTATTCACACACACATATACACGCACGCACGTACGCAACTCTGACTTTGTGTGCACAAATACGAAAGCTAGTGCTTATCATCCCCCTACCCTTGTCTGTAGTTGCCACAGCTGCTGTTGTGTTTTTCTCTGTATACCTTTTGGCGCCACCACTAACCCAATTTAAAAGTAAGTTTGTTGCACAATAATAAACGAAAATTTATATGTGCGCATGTGTGTACAATCAAATTGGAGCGTGGGAGTGCTCGACTGGGCTTAAATAGGTAGCGGGCAAATGACAATGTATTCGTTGTATATTCAGGATAATATGAATCAATAGCGTTATTTATCATATCTGTATGTTTGTACATCTGCATTCTGTAGCTTATACAATATATATTTGTACATATTGTTTAAGTGTAAGCATTGCATCCTTTAGTCGTCTGCATTATTCCGTTTTGGAATGCAACCTACTGTTCATTGCAACAGGCTTTCATTCACCTTTTCTACTTCTCTCCTCAAATTCGCTTTCAATTTCCTCTTCATTTCTGGTGGCGTTCCTTTGTATTGGTCTTATTTTGAGTTATCCGTTTCATATGTTTGTTGTTTATTTAGTAGTTGCTCCTCTTTTGTTGTAGGATATCTAAACCATTAAATACCGTGTACTTCGGTAGGACTGAAGACCATTTTTTTAAACTTAAAGCTCGAGCCCTTCTTGTTCAAATTGGGCTGACAAAAACGTATTGATTTCGATAGGAACACTAGTTTTGCCGCAGAGTAACAACTTTTATAACGGTGATTCCACCATTTACTCTTTAGATACCATAAAAATTCATAAAATTATTTAGTACTGTTTGTAAAGAGAGAGAATTTAAATTCAAATTCATAATAAATATTGCAATTAAGGAATACTAAAAAATCCTTTTACTTTTATTATAGTAAACGAAAGCTAATATCGCATTGACACTACAGCTATTTATGTGTAAACATTTCTGTTTTATCTTATTGACTAAATTCCTTCGCTGTTCACTTTTCATCGTAAACTTTCTTCTGCTCCTTCCTCTTACTCTATCTCACAACAACTAGTTAGAATTGGTTTGTCTCGTTTGCGGCCAAAAGTAATTAAGCCCCTTCCCGAGCATATTCCATTGCTATGGCAACTATGCCATCTGCGCTTCAACATTTCACTTCACTTTTATCGGCTCTTCAACTTTTCTTGTAAGTGCCACCATAAGGTTTATAAGACAAATAGTTTAGAATCCACTTGTTTGTGGGTGGGTGTATGTACTTATATACAAATATGTATATACATATATAATATGTAGGTAAGATGCGAGAAAACTTAATTGAAGCATTTTTTCAAAAACTACAAAGGGAAATAGAAATAAGAAACATTAAAAGTGTACAGCAGAAGTAAAAGTTTACATTAAGGCTGTTAATTAGCTCTGCACAGGGAGGCGACTGGCGAGCAGCTGAGCTCAAAAGGAATTAGGTTTTTAATGGGGAAAGGTAGCAATGAAAAAGCGAGACGCAAAATTAATATTCATTTAAATTACAAAATAATTTCACAGTAAAAGTTCATAGAAATGTAAATAGACACAAGTGGACCTGGACTAATGTAAAGTTGGGAGCATGTGATTATTAAAGAATTGGAAATAGTTCTCTCATTTCTTCTTGCAATTTTTGATGAGCTTCGACTGTTGTCACATCCGCATTAGCGGAATGAAGCTCAACTAAAGCATTAGTGAAACGCCTATTTGAGGATTTTGGTTCTACCGAAGAGCCGGTCTCCTTTTATTTTTAAATTAAAAGCTACTTTTCAATGAAATTTATACCACAAAAGATATGTAAATTGTTATACAAGTTTTGACTATTTCTAATTTATCTAAAATATATAAAGCAGGTTTAAAATTAGAACAGCGCCATGAAAGTTTAAAAAGAATTGTTAAAGCAAAGGATAATGATAAGAAAAATAAGAGGAATTATATTTTTCACCAAGTGGAAAAGTTCAAACGTCGGAAATATTGCTAAGACCTTATAACCTAATTTAAAATTAGAGTCCCATTTGAAATAAATAGATATATGAAAACGAAGTGGAAAATGCAGTAACCTTTGAAACACCTCATGGCACCTTTCATCTCCAACTTCAAAGGCTGCTGTAAAGCTCTTAATTTGTATCATTTGACAAATTTCGCAACAATTCCAACTACAAATTTTACCGACGTACAAAGAGTAATTCTACAATCGCTGCATAATGACGCACCAACAGCACGACAACTAAACCAACTAAGTACACAATTGAGTGGACAGGAGAGCGGCGGAAGCGATTGTACTTGTAAGCTTTCATTTTCCAGGGTAGTCAAATGAAAACGGCGAACCAATAACAGACGAGCATCAAATTTAAAAACGTCGAAACTGTCGAAAATCTGAAATTTCGCAAATTGTTCATGTCACATAATGCGATTACGGCGTCAGTATTGTGAATTGGGAACTATCTGCGAGTGGGCGTGTGAGTGTGTGTGTGACATGCGTAATTGTCTGAGCATCAAAATGATATGTTGAATTGGTG
Source organism: Bactrocera oleae (assembly GCF_042242935.1). Classification (NCBI taxonomy): domain Eukaryota; kingdom Metazoa; phylum Arthropoda; class Insecta; order Diptera; family Tephritidae; genus Bactrocera; species Bactrocera oleae. The sequence continues at coordinate 25,935,889 of NC_091536.1, forward strand.
GCATATACAAGCAGGAAGGACACTTGGACTTTCGGTAGGTACTCGACACAGTTTGCGAAAGTTATTAAAGTGTAAAAATAGTTAAAGCTTTTTGGATAGCACAAATCTCTTTCCAGAAAACAAAATATGAAAACACGCTATAGAGAATTTTAAATTGACATTCTCAGTAATCCTCTTTAAGATCTGAAATACCGAAAAAATGTAATAATGTTCCTGGGTTTCTGTAAAGATTTATTTCGATTTTCTTACTGGGTCATTTAAAACAGTATCGCTTACAATTTCCAATTAAATTGAGCTGCCACTTAAACCGAGTGAAATTTGCTACAAACAGCGAATACGAAGTGCGTAGTTGGCTTATTGAAGGGACGGTTTATATAGGCATTTTATTTCGAACGCCTGAACGTTGTATTTTGTTTAAACTGTTTTAAGTTTTTTATAAATATATACCAATTGGAATTAAATTAGTCATTCGATTTGGCCAATTGAAAACAATTTTACTATAAAACCATAACTAAGTTAAAATCAATATCATTCGTGTATATAAAAAGACCAGTCGATTGTTTGTAATTAGAAGCGGATATTTTTGCGGAAAATCCAATTGAACGGAACTAAAGCAATTAGGGCCTTGGAAACGTACACACACACTTATATTAATTTTACACAAGTAAAACCATGTTTTGTATATGCATATGTGATAAGGAAGATTTCAATTTATAAATAAGCATTTAATTTATTAAATTTGTTTTCTAAGCGAAATATGCAAGTAAGCGTAAACTAGAGCAACCATTTTGTCCTCTAAATATTTACGCGTCGCAAAGCACTTAAAGCAAAAACATGACCAAAAAGCGAACAACTTTTTTGCTCGATCCTTTTCGCTAGCAACACACACACAAATTTAATGTAATTAATTAACTTTTTATTTCATTTGATTTTCGTTGCACTCGATTTCAACTAATTATGCCATTTAGTAACTTGAACGCGATAAACAAGCGCGCCAATTAAGCTGTTAAGTACAGCGGCTGAAAAAATAATAGAATGAATTGTGCCATTAGAAACCCTGATGACATAGAGAGAGAGAGAGAGAGTCGTGGGCAAAATAATTGAAGTAGTTAGCGAATGTCGTAATTACAAAAACACGTAATTAAAAAAAAAATGCTTTTTATATAAAAAAAACAACAGATTAATTTTTTCGTATTTCCCATTGAACAAAACTCTTAATTAAGCTTTTTATTAGTTTGCACGCAAACGCATATGACGCGCTTTATTTAAATTACAGAAATAGGGGCACTGTTTTAATAATAAATATGTTAGTTTCGAGAATAGATGCCTTTTGCTAATTAGTTTTAGATAATTGCACTAATTATTTTACGTAATTTTTAGCGTTAAAACAATAAAAAATTTTAGTTTTTGAGTTATCATTCGAAACTGAAGTGCTGAAAAATATGTATAATGTAAAATTCTTATCCGCCAGATTTTTGTACAAGATCATAATTTCGAACTCACCTCTATTGGTAGACTACTCGATTACTGATATTCATTTGATTAATGTTACCATCCTTATCGGTAGTTAATTTTACTTAGCTCATATTTAAAATTGCATAACTTCACCGTTATAAAAAAGAAAATAGGTTTTGGCGCCCAAAAGTACCATATGCCGCATCGTTCAATCCAACTCAGCTAAGCTAATATACGGTACATATGTATATATAATTAATTATTTTAATTACAAAACAGAATAAATCAAATACACTTTTTGATTGATATTTGGTCAATAATGCATTCATAAATATTTGATGTTGCCTTCGATGTGCCGTCTATTGAATATCTGTGTGTACATTACATTATGGAAAATGTCTCGTTCTAAGTACGATAACGGTATACTTGATTAGGTATTTAATGCAGTCCAGGACATGAATGAAACATATTTTACACATCAGAAGAAATTCTCGGTTCATTTTAGGCGTACAACGACTAGTGAAAATAAACGCGTGCTGTTCGACGGTAACGATGAAGAGAAAAGCGAAAGAATAATATAAGCTATCTGATACTTTTGCGTGATTAGCAAGCATAATTGTGTTAGATGGGCACGTTTCGCAGGAGCTGTTGAAGCCAACGTCATGAAGCAGAGCGTAGGCCCTGTTTGTATGTGACAATGTGCTTTCACTTCAATGCTATCTTATGCGAAAGGAAGAACTTGCGACCGATCAAAAGTAAAATCAATCAAACCAAGCCGAGTAACATCAAAAGTAAAACATAATGTGCGTATATGTATGCACGCACGAATGTATAGGAAGCAACATGAATATGCAATGAGTAGTCGAAACACAGCAAAAAAGGAACTGCCACATTCAAAGTATAGAGCAATAAACGGTAGCAGCGGCTCTACCAGATCTTCAACTATGAGTACTCATGTATATCAATGTACGCATGTGTGTGGGTGTGTAAGGACCCATGAAAGGGAATTTATGCCTTTGGAAACAAAATTAAAATGTAATAAAAATAATTAGACTATTGGCAAATGGACGATAAAAGAGAATACATAATAATGATTTCGCGGGCCTTTAAGAGGAGTTCACAGAGCGTACAAAATAAAAGCGTAACTCCACACTGATTGATAGAATTCAATGACAAATGGCGGCCGTACTGTTCGACTATCTGCCGGCGTAATGGATGGACAAGCATAATTAAAATTTAACAGGCCACAAATAAAAGTAAAAAAAAATTCAACGCCTGTCCCTAAACGAATTTCACTTCAGCTGTGTGGATGGGAGTCAGGGTGTGGGTGGCAATCGTTTATGGGCGCTAAGCGATAAATGAGCGGCTATAAAAGTGAAAAGTAAGTGTAAGTGAAGATTAAGCGGTGCAACGGAAGGGACTACAGTCTTGAGTGCGACCCAAAGCCAACCCAATAGTCAAACAAAAATGAAGAATGAGTACGAAACAACATTGTCGTGCTTTCAAAGCGGTGTGTGGAGAAAAATTTGGGTTGAAAAATTACTGACTAATTTAGAGTGGTGAATGTGCCGTGGGTTTAGTGACATTGGCAACAGTAGGTGAGCAAATTACACAAATTTAAAGCTTGATAGCTTGAGGGGTGGGTGAGGGAAAGGATATGAAATGTAAGATATCGGTATCTAAAGATGTGGAGTAAACTTCTAGCAAAAGAGAGAGAATGAAGAACACTCAGTAAAACTGAGAAGTGAACATAACCAAGGCTTTTTAACAAAGTTTGTCAAGATCATATAATAACGGTATAGTGTACAAAAACTTATTTACCATTTTTAATACCAACTTATCTTCATGGATAATCTTTAAATTTTTTATTAGCAATGATCCGATGCAGCCCGTCTCTAATAACAATCTTCTTATAACTCTTCTTGTTACCCTGATCTTTAATATACATATATAACTCTATAGCCATCACGATTAGGTACTAAACAACTGATTAGAGTGAAGTGGGAGAACTATGGGGCTATGGCAGCTCCAATGGGTTCCTTCTGAACAACCAACCAAAAAAAACAAAAAACTGACAACAAGGTTACAAAAAGTTTTGTTGAAAAAAGAAAATTCCAGCAAATGTTCACAAGGGCGGCGACAATGTTTGCTGTTATTGCTGATAATGAAGCAGCATTAGCAGTACAGCTCGATACTTAAATGAGCTCCAAGCGATTGTAGCGCAAAAAGCAACGTGGCAAGTGAAAGTGCTACAATGAAAAAAATAGCTGCCAATAACAGGTATATCAGCAGCTATGTTGAGCCCATTATCAGCGTTGGCGGCGTTGCAGCTGTCAAAGAAAATCTGACAGATTGTCAGATGATTGCTCCGAGAGCTTTTTATGGCTCTGGTGTTTATTATTTGCTTTTTTTATATATTATTAACATACATTTTATTTTTGTGCGTGTTTTTATATATATATTTTGCAGTAATCAGAGTAGAAGTGCGAATGGAGAAAAAAATATTACGAAGAAAGTTTCCTAAGCAGCACAGGACAATACAGAAACATTAATTTTTTCTAGACACCTTGTTTGATATACATCAGCACCAAGTCTAATTAATGTTACTTAATAGGGACAATTATCTATTGTGTTCATCTCTATCTTGATTTTGATCAGTCAGTAGCAGCTATATACTATCATGATCCGATCAAAGAGCAGCTCTTTGGGTGAAAAGACCGTGTGTGATATTACTTTGCGTATATACAGACGGTCAGAAGGATATGGCGAAGATTCAGCTCGTCACGTTAATCATTTATACATATATGGTACTTTAAAAGATCTCCTACGTTTCCTATCTTCTGCGTTTTACAAATTTAAAAGGCGAAACCGGAAACTTTTGTCAGTATTTCTATAAAACAAACAGTTTAAATATACATTTTTTTACTAAACTTTTTATGTACAGGTAAGCTTTTAAATTATAATTTCATTCGAAAATCGTAAAACTGGTTACTTCCCTTTAATTAGCTAAATCTAAATCTATGTATATATCATGCCCAAATACAAAGAACAGACAGCACTTAATTTTAAAGATATAATACACAAATCGAAATTTTACTGTGCAAAATATGTGGAGATGTAAAGTTCTCTGAAAAATTTATTCAATCGTAGTGAGTCTCCTACGAATGAAGAACTTGCACATAGAAGCAACTCGAAATGAAATGAATAAAGACGAGTATTCGCGAGTTGCTGTTCTATTCACAGCAAATCTGGCTGCTTGGGAAACATGAAACAGCTGTTGCATTTCATTTTCGCTTGCAGTTAAAGAGCGTTAACATAGTATTTTCTAGGAGAGTATGAAGGATTCTTTTTAATACTCCTACTTTAATAAATGAAATTTACGGTAAATTGTAAATATTTTGAATTTAAGTGCAAATTAACAGGTAGCAATTAACAGAAAAATTCTCAAATCTGCATGACGAAATTAAAATAAACCGCAATTAATTTGCAATTTTATTAGTCGAGTATGATTGATACATTGTGTGCGCAAATTATATTGGTTCATTAATTAACTGTAATCAAAACAACTGTATCAGTCAAAATGTAAGTAATCTTGATGAAATTCAGAAACAATCTCTTTCTAACAGTTGTATATCCTTTTGTCTAAAATGAATTAAATCAGGCAAAACTTCCCCTATTCCCCATATATCTACTCGAATTTTCAAACATCCGTTTGACTTTATAACTCATATATTGGTCAATATGTTAGGTTTATTTATTTGCAAATTGCGAGAGTATAAAATATTCGATTACACCCGAACCCTTCCTTACTTGGTTTTTCACTCCCTTTTGATTGATAATTTAATCAACAATAACTGCCGATTTTATTTTAAAAACTTTCAGAATTTTTTTGTTATGAAATTGTAGCGTAAACATCATATTTTGTATAAACGAACATAAATTAAAAGTTAAAACATTTACATGAATAAAAAAATATATATTTGCGCTACAATGTCGAAAATCACATAATGCAGGTTTTATTGTTTTATTTATGGCCGCAAAAAATGCAGCACCTTTTTATGAATAAGTATGTAGCTGCGGCACATCCTCATGCACGTTTATTTATAACAGTTAAGCGACTAAATAAATACATATTGCAACAAAGTATGCATTTTTGCTGAAATTAAGGGCATTTTTTTCTACAACCGTTCTTCCCGTAATGAGAGAATGATTAAATTTCCAAAATGAAAATTAATTTCGGCGCTTCAGCAAACAAAAAAAAAATTATATTTATACATATACACATTCATATCAATAATAATCATTATATTTTAAGCTACGAGTATTTGCGCTCACCATTAGCTCGTGTTGATGGCTCAATCAGCGATGCGCCCACAAAGGACACACTCTGAAGCGTCGTCTGCTGCAGCAGTCCATTAATGAGTAGCAGCCACCAGAGGCGACAGCTTATTAATCCCATGATGCCCCTGTGTGTGGCAGATAATGAATAGAAGCAACTACAACAACTGAAGCGCGTGTTGACGGCGTTCACTTTGTAAGTTAAGCAAGTGTTTTTTTTCTTTGTTGGTCAGTTCTTTTGTTTCACGGTGTATTAATGGTTTTATACCCGCCTGGTTTATAACATCGGGCTTAAGTGTAATTAAAGTGGTATATGCGATTTAAAATTAAATAAAAATAACTGAGCAAAAGCAGCCACGTTCGCATTCAGTTTGCTTTTTCAAATTAAGCTTTGGAATACTGTCAATACGCCTACAAGCTGCATTTCCTATATTTACGGTATATCACCCGTTTTATTGTTTTTGTATTTTTATATTTTTGTTTGTAATTTATTTTTTTCATGCACGCTTTTCACCAATTCTGCATTTCCTATATTCATCCCTTTTTTAAAAAGCAATTTTGTATTGTACGACTTTTTGCGCGAGCAATATTGTAGTAATCAACCGAAAAACGTACAAGCATCACATCAACGCCTCTGGGCGACAGTTATAAATTTTTATTAAGTGTATTATTTAGGATATCAATATTTAATTAACTAAGATCGCAATGCGAAAGCAATAATTATTTGCTAGTATTTCTAAAATAAATTTTATACTCAGAGGCAGACCGTTAAACGGTGACAGCAATTTGGATAGTTCGCACTTATTTGAAATTTGACTTTGATGAGGCATGATATGACCTGTTCCTTATTGATTATTTGGTTCAGGAAACTAAAAAAATATTACATTTCTAAAGCCATAATTACATATATGTACATACATATTTACACAATTCTTTAATTGTAACCGATTGTGTGTGTGTTTCTTTCGGGTTCTTGTTAAAACTAAAAATAATATTGCCCATATTACTCGCCTAAAAGTCTACCTTCAGTGGAGATATGGATATGGAAATCATTTGGAGCAGACAATTATTAATAATGAGCAGCTGAGAGATTGGAAATTGAATAAGAAGAGGAGCGATAATAAAAAAATAACTAGGCAATAGAGGTGACGCAGATGAAAAAGCTAAGCATTGAATATGTAGCAGAGTGCTGATAATAATGTAGCCACTGAGATAAATAACTTTTGTGGTTGGTCAATACAACGCTACCGTGATGTTTGGTAGTGAAAAAAATAAATAATGATATAAAAACAGTTGTAACGGGCGGATCAAATGCAAATTGATTCTCGACGATGTATGCAAGAGAAGGAAATCATTTTAAATTTCACTTTGACGCACTGTGCAGTGCAGTTAATGATTAAGAACCATGGTCGAAGGAGGTTGTTACAAAATATATAGGTATATAGGGATTTATTGAGAACAGTAGTGCAAATATAAAAAAGTAATGAAATTACAAAAATTAAACAAACAAAAAAAAAACACAAAGGGGTGAATAAATACCAAATGAAGTTAATCCGAAGTTATAATTTAATATTGACACATGATATAAATTTTGGCTGGAAGCCGGTGACAACCTCTAGCATATTAAATTATAACGGAGAAGCACGCATACGGCATACATACAAGCGCTGTACTAACGGACAGTAGTTAGTATTGCGGACGGTAAACCACCAAACAGTCACGATATAATGGGATCTAACACGCCATTAAGCAAACAAATAAGTCACACATGTGCATCTGTTTGGCGCATACACTTACAAATATATATATACATATTTATACCAGTGCCATGCCCCAGAGGCTGAGCAGATTGCAAATACTGTGTGGAGACTTTTGGAATAATGCTTTACAGTAGAGAGGAAGTGCTCTTTATACGACACAAAGCGCGTGCGCCTAAAAGCATGTAATGATACGCATGCTGTGTGTTGAGGAGCATAAAATATATCACACATTTGGCATTCACAATGACTGTATTTGTGTTTGTTTTTGTGCTGCCATCGTCAATGGCAGTGTCAGCTACAACCGACGTATGAGTAAGCTAGTAATAAAGCGCGTGTTGTCTACATTGAGGCGGCAAGGCGCGGCACTTGCGTTAAATTCCTTGTAAATGTAAATTTGGCATGCAAAAGTAATTTTTTGAAAATATGGTATATAGGAAAGATTTTCCAACTTCTAAAATTCTGGAAGAAAAATTTAGAAAAATTTTGAACAGTTTTTTAATACACGAATCCACATTATGTAGATATGTATATAATATTCACAAAATTTCTTATTTCACATGAAAGAAATTAATTGCAATTTGAAAATAGATTGGCCGCTAAAATATCTAAATGTAAAGCTGGCACATAGAATTAGCTCTTTCTACTAAACGACAGGGTTGACTACAAAGTACTACGGATTGAAAGCATATGAAACAGGACTATACCCGCTATAAATTTAATTTTTTCCACATTTTCATAAAAACGGGGATAAGTTTTTATATATAAATTGCCTTAACTAAGCTCCACAATAAGATACAAGACTGAAATTAAATTGGGTACATAATATTCTTCTCATATTTCCATGCTTTTACTTTCCAGTACGCAATTCAAGCACTAATGAATGTATCTGGATAAGACTTTGAATGAATAGTGACTTTAAATTGGGCGGCCTTATTACGAAAAATTGTCTAAATCGGGGGTATTCAACCCCACATATATTGAATTTGTGGACCCCAGTTTCTGCAGCGAACATTTTATTGAAAATATCGGTCAATCTGTGAGATATGTTATAGAAATTCGAAGAGAATCCTTTTCAATAATTCCTTTAGGCCCCATATATCTAATAGAATGATTTTCAAACTACTGAAGCTAACTCAACCAAACTGAGAAGAAGTCTTTTCGCATCTCTTCATACATTGTGAAAATGGGCAAAATCAGATAATAAGAACGCCTTCGTCCATATAAGGGTTTTGTTGAAAATTACTAAAAGTGCAAAAACTTACTGAATAAAAGAGCTACAATTATTAAATTTCACAACCAGGACCGCATAAGGAGCTTTCTGGGAGCCCACTTTTAAGTGAAATCCTATATCTCAGGAACTGCTTGACCAATTTCAACCAAATTTAGTGTGTGAGGTAACAAAATCTCGTATATCGGTTTCCCTTGCGAGAGTATCAAATGTTCGGTTACACCCGAACGTAGCCCTTCCTTACTTTTTATGATGTTTTTAAAAGTATAAAAAAAAATCTCTCCATGGGCATCCAAAATTCGCGTATTTTGAGAATAAAACCTAATAAAAATGAAGAACTCTTAAAACAAAATTATTGATGCAAATTGTAAGCTCTAAACCGATTTTTAGAAAATTTTTAATTGTTTTCAATGTCACTCAAGTTTAGTTTAAAATAACATTAGACTTAACAGAAATAATTAAGTAAAGCGCTTCAGCGCATTTTAAAAGTAGTGGTTGCACCAGGGTAGAAATCTTAACTTTACTATTTTAAAGATCGACGTCAATGATCTTTATAGTTTAAAAAACTTTTACTTATGTGCGTGTCATATGTATATATATATATATATATTTTTACATTATTATTATGCTGTTTCTTAAAAAAAACAATTATTATATAGTAAAAAGTTATATTCATAATAAATATTAAGACAACGTATTTCACAGTTTTTTATATGATATTTTTAACAACAATTTTTGTTCATTTCATATCAGAGTGAAACAATTTTCATGAAAAGATTTTCTCATAATTTTGATTTATTCATTTTAATTTCTTTTATAAAATACGTCACATATTAAAAACAATAAGCGATTACTTGTTTGCTGGTTTGAGCTATAAACTTTAGCAACATCAGTAAAATCGTACGTACACACAAAGGCAGCTTCAACGCGAAATCGCATCAAGCAAATTTTTGCCAAACAATGAGAATTATGTTTGTTGACATAAACACACGTGCATACGCATGCCCAACAACATTATGCGATACGTGGCAATGACTTTGCTGACTGGCACACTATTGGATTTTCACGAAACATATTTTCTACACATTTATACCTTTTATTCATTGACTGTACAGTAACATTGCGTGAAGTTTTGATAGAATTCAAATTTTCACACCAAACACAATTTGTCAAGTTTGAAAAAAAAATGTTTTCATAGAATTTTCTCAATCCACGATTTTGAGAAATTGCGAAAAAGTTCACCCGCTTCGCACGTCCGTTTCAATTAAAAGTTCGCTGTTAACTAAATGTTACACGAAATCGAACAGTAACAGCAGTATCAGCAATGCAATGAGTGGCAGCGCAACAGCATCCAACTGACCAGCAAATCTACGAAGCTACGCACCAAATAGCCAGAGAGGCAGCGCTGCAAATAAGGATGTAATAGCAGCATCAGCAGAAATGAGCACCAAAAACTCTACAAATGCTCTTCGTGGTGCGTGATTTGTGTGTATGTGTGCGTTAGACGTCGTAAGCACAATATGCAGCTTCAACTGTATGACTTTGTGCTTCTTATCAATTCAAGAGCAGTACTTGCCGAATGTGTCGGCGTCGCTGACGACGAAGCATTGTTTTGTTGATAGGCAATTGCTGATGCGTGCACTAGTTGTTGTTATTTTATTTATACTTGTACATATCTCTGTCGTGTGGCTGCTGCGCATATTGTTGTCATTGTTTTAACTATTGCTACGGTTTTTAAAAACTTTTTTTGTTGTTTTGTTCCAATTTCTATTTTATCTATAGATGTTTGTCAACGCTCACACTCACTTACTGACGATTTGTTGTATTTGTGACTCTCTTTCTTTATGCTCTGCTGTTAAAAAAATTATGTTGCGCAAAAGCAACGCAATTCTGTTTATCTCATGAGATTATCTCATGGGATACTCGTAAATAACCGCCAAGTAACACTAACTACACTGCATGCAACTTTTTTATTCAATATGTATTGAACTGATAAAAAACTGCCAATTTCGTTTAAATGTATATTAAATATTAATTTCAAAAACATAAATTGATCTTTTCATTATTTAGTATTATAATACACAGTATGTAGGGGGCTAACCCTGTTATTACTTAATTAATGGCAATTATCGGTAATTGTTATAGTTATCAAAAATGAAATTGATCGCAGAGAAGTCTTGCCATTAATGTAATTAATTAATTTATAAAACTGTATGATAAGTGTTTTAAACTCCACAACTCTTGGACGAAGCCTTCTAAAAATATTTCGTAAAAATTATCGATTTTTAACAATATTTTCTGTTTGTGATTATGATCTATTTTCAGAGGTTGACGGGGTTTTAAACTGGAAATATACTGAAAGTACATTATGTGGTGTTATTTGCCATTCCTGAGCCGTCATCTGGTGTCCTTTTATTATTTCAGTTATCTAAACTAAAGTTGATATATTCATGGATAAATATAATTTTTTGATTTAAGGCTTAAACTGGAATTCCATCTATCTTAGTAATTTTTAATAAACACTGTTTTGATTGGCTATGCTGTTTTGATATACAATGCTAATACTTGAGATTTTACGGCTTAATTTATATGGAAACATCTAATCTCCATTTAACCGAACTCAGAGACTTTTTTTGTTGTTTTGTATATTTCATATATATAATTCTCATAAGGAAACCTTTGTTGCTCATTATCGGCAATTAATCCAATGATTTTGTTCACTCGGTTCATACAGGGAAATATGATTTCTGTCATTCTATTTTAAAAAAATTTCCTATATCCCGTTACGCTTATTCAAGCGATATATAAAAATATTTTCCTTTAGCTAAATTTGATCCACATACGCCAGGTTTTAAAATATTGCTGCTATTTTATTCTTTCTTATATACTCTCCTGCAAAAATGCAAAAATCTGGATAAAAGTGAGCTCTTATTAGCATTTAACTTAACAACAAGATGTACTTTTTTTAAACAGCTTAAAAAAAGAATGCATGAGAGCTTACTTACTATACTTTTATCTAAGCGTAGAAAATATGATCAAACCTCACCTAAACAAATAAAAACAAAGACAACAATTCATAGGTCAATAAATTATTTAGAATTAAATGAACTGCCAAGTACACAGACAGTCACGCACACACATCGCTCGAATTTACCAGTACTCACATATACTTACAAACAGGCAAGTTCAGATTTTGTAAGAAAGCTGTAGAATTTTAATGTTATCAAGCTTTAAAACAGTTGGCCAAAGTAAAAGTCATGCCGTTGTTGTTACCTATTTGATTTCCTCCTTTTATTTTAGTTCACGATTATTTTGGCTTTTATTATCTAACAACAGAGATTCAGTATTGACTTTTGGCGGATATGCACAGTGTGTAGCTTTCAACAAAGATTTTTTATTTATTTTTAAACTTATACTCAAAATGTGCTTCCATAAGCCGTTGCAAATACAATACTTCATAAAGAAAGTATAACACTATAGATGGATCCATGAAATTATTTAATAAACTCATGGGGAATTCTTCTTATTTCAAAAAATTCCTTACATTTATCAAATGACAGTTTAGAAATTATTTGCTTGTTCTTTTTAAAAAATCAGAATCTTAGAATTATGATTCTGAGATTTATTTATTATTCACCTTCTCTTACCACGAATCACATGTACACGAATCACTGTGCGATGGCAGCATCATTGTTTATATCTACAGACACGCCAACTAACTGTTAGCAACCGGCTGAAGTGTATCAAAGCCGATCGTGGTGTTTGAAAATTTGGGATGGTTTTTGCAAGTATTGTCTAATTGACCATGAACTGTGGAGAAAGTGTAAGCGTTGCAGGCTTGTCGAAAGGTAGTAAAAATCGTGCAACGCAAAATTTAATTTCTTCATAATATGTTAATATCAAAAAACTATATGATGGGCTTGGCACCAATGCTGTTTTGGAGAAATCAAACTACTACAACTTCGGTCGTTTTCAATTTCTCATTTTGTTATGTTTCGCAATTACGAATATCCCTTCATCGAAGCATATGTTTTTTTTTTCGACAAAACATTCAAAGGAGTGAATTGCAAGAGGTAAAAAATCTTAAATATTATATTAAGTATGAAAAGTTTAATGCGGAAAAAGGAGTTATATACGGCTTTGAAAGAATAAACTGTAATGATTGTTTCACTTTCCGTGTTATAAAGTGGCGCTAGTGTCATAAAACGTTGCATGTATATAATTCCGTTAAGGACTGATTAATACACTAGTTTGCACGTTCCTTTGTTTTTAATTTGCATATTATATTTTTAAATTCCAACCAGGCGCTATCATGAGAAATTGGCCAACGCTAGTTTTGATGAAATACGTGCAGTTTATGCCCAAACTCAAAGTTCACATTGCACACTTCTCGACGATATAGCCGATGGCGAGCCAATTTTTATATTCTTTTATAAAAGTTGCAATTCACAAACAACGATACACAGTATTACAATTTCGGTAGTAGCATTATATTTAATGATCTTCAACCATCGTAATAATCAAATTTTACATAGCGTCTGACGCTACTTCCAAAGCCAGCATTTAAGATCGTTCAGATCTAATTGTTGGCAAGCACATTCTTATATGCCCAGCCATGCTTACGAATATTTATAAAACATAATTTTAAAATTATCCTACATACAATTAATCAAATCCAAGATAATTATATTATTTTTCGCTTCCGGCTGAATTGGGTGTGTGATAACGCTTTCCAGTCGGCTGTGGGTCAATCACTGTACTTTGTGGGTTCCGTTACAGGAACAGTGTTTTTCGGTTTCTTAGCGGAAAAAGTCGAATGTCTGCCTGCAATGATCTGCATAATTTAACTGGTGCTTTTAGTGATTTTCTTACAAGTTATTCCAATAATTTGCCAACATTTGCGCTCTTCCGTTTCATTTCTGGCTTATCCACAGATATCGTGTTCTACCTCACATACATAATGGGTAAGTTGTAGAAATTTAAGTCTGAGTCTGTATTGTTCATAAACGAAATTTCGCTTGCAGTATTTGAATACTTAGGCTACAAAAGCGCATGCTCGGTCTGAACTTGATAACTGGAGTATTCTATTTCATCAGCTTGGTGCTTTCACCCTCGTATGCACTTTGGTGTTTGGGGCGTAATTATCTATATATCGCTTCCATACCAGCTTTGATTGCTATCACTTATCCGTTTGTGATTTGTGAGAATAGTGGCTGACTACTGCACAATGATATGACAACGCCGTGAAATGTCTGTGAATTTTTTCTGTGTATGTCCATATACATATAGCCTACTAGTTAATGAGAAGAATCACCCCTTATGGAAATGTAGTGAATTTCGGTCAAGAGTATCTTTGATATTTCTATATACACGACTTTATGATGTAAATCTCAAGGTATTAAGAATATAAACAAATTTTAATTATAAACAAAGCATATTTCTGTTAGTATCATTATACCGTAAACGTTTGCCACGAAAATTGTAACACCCAGAAGGAAACGTTGGAGACCCTATTAAGTGTATTTATATATACCGGACGAACTTGACAAATTTCCACATTGCATCGCGACAACAACAGCACATGCAGACGAATAACGCACACATATGAATTATTAACTTTTGAAATACGCAAAAAATATAGAAAAACAGTAACATAAACATACAGTTACCAGTACTTGCACCCCATGAAGAGGCATTAACGCGGGAATGAACTAAAGCGCCTAAAATTAGGCTACCCACCGTGACATTTTAGACTACAAATCTACCTTTTTACGGTTCACAAGCGCAGGTAAACAAACTGTCTATCTTCTGACATTGTTGTTTATAGCTTAATATGTGTATAAGTGCGTTTGCTCGAAGTTGTTTAGCGTACGAGGTTTGTTCAAAAAGTATCGTCAATTTTGTATTTTTTAAGAAATTGTTTATTTTTTCATGAATATCTATTTTGTCTCTTTGAAAGTAATCACCCCTAGATATAATGCACTTATGCCACCGTTTTTTTCAATCCTCAAAAAACAGGAAGCCACATCTGGGGAATACGGTAGGTGCGGCATCATTAATGTGTTGCTTTTGGCCAAATATTCGCGCACAAGCAAAGATGCCTGAGCAGGGTCGTTATCGTGGTGCAAAAGCTAGTTTTTGTTCTAACACAAATCCGGCCGTTCAGGTAATTTCTGATAGACAGACTTGATACGGAGCAGCATTGGGACTATTCTCGCTATTATGGTCAGTCGTTATGGGGTCGTGTTGAGCTACGAGACGAAGGCCCAATACGCCTCCGAATTTACACCAACCTCGGTACGTGATCGCGGCATGGCGAATATACAAGTTACCGGCTTCGGTTTCAGCAGCCCTAGCTCTTATGTAATCACTTTGTTAAACCACTGCCGTCCATTTGTATCTCGATTTTATTATATTTGGGTGCGATTTTATGTTTGGCTTTGCCAGAAATAATAACCAGTATGTATAAATATATACTTACATATTCCTAATATTGAACATTGTCATTTGTTGTGTTTGCAGAAAATTACGGCAGACCTTGAAAGATGGCGAAGAGTTCGCGCGACACCAACGCTGGTACTACTTTCCATACTTCGATAGTAATAGAAAGAGCACAGATGCTGAGATTAGCAATGGATTTTAGCGCTCATCATGCCTCATGTGTATTTAGTATTTTATTAGTAATGTATTTGAATTTCACAACGCAATTTAAGTGCCAATTCTAAATTTATTTACTGTCATTGTCATTGTTTTTCTTTTTTTAATAATTAAACCAAATTTATGCAGAGTTATTACGCGAAGGGGCCTTCAGAGTATTTATATATATTTTCTTGTTCAATTGTTATAAAGACATATTCCAACATAAGTTTTGATGAATTTCATTGAGTTGAGACAACTACATATGTAAGCGTGGAGTAGTTTCGCGTACGGAATCGGAACTGTTAGAAAAATACTTTCACTGTTCTGGGAGAGTGGTAAGCGCTCGTCTATGCAAGTTTTAGTTTTAACTCGAATAAAACATTATAAATTGATGGAATTTTTGTTTAAAATCGGGTATATTTCCATTTTATATTTAGTAGAAAAGACAATGCGTTTCTAGATTAAGGCATGAAGGAAAATGTTTATTTTTTTGCAAAATTCGACCAGAATAGAATCAATTGCTTAGACACAATAAGTACTCATTGTCAGTATAGTATTAAAACGGATGAAATAATCGATGCCTACGTAGCAATAAAGGCCAGGCGTGTGCAATGAGGGGCTTATAACTTTAATGTGATTAAATGGTTTTAATTAAAAACAACTATTTTCTTTTGAATTAATTTTTTTTAAGTGTGTTCTCTTTTAATGAAAACTGACAAACACAATTCCTGATAACCTCACATTTAAGAGGTCACTAATGTGGAAATTGTAACATAGCAAGTTTACTCGAATATCAAAAAAGCCGCCTTAAACGTGAAACTAATTGACTTTTTTACAAATTGTAATTAACTGAAAATTATTTTCAAATCTTATGTTATTTTAAATAACCTTTTACAAAGGTTCATCTTAAGATCAGAATATAAAGAGAATTAAAACATATAAGAAGCATTTCTTTGGAAATTTTCAAATAACACAAAGTTTGCCCTCTGCGCAAGCATTCAAATTCACATACAGATTACTAAAATTGTATATATGTAAATATATGTTATTGGAATTGTTATTTGGAATTTCTACAGATTATCACACTTGTGGCTGCCTCTTTCGGTTCCGGGTAAGAACTATGAATAAGTCACTGTGGACTTGATGTCTACCCGTGATATCTCCTACTACTGTTTATATGTATTTTATATAGGTTGCGTTATCAAATGCGAAAAGTTCTATGCTTCTATAAGGAAGAACATCGTTGGGTTTCATTTCTTAGAAGCAATTAGACTAGCACTTAGTTATATAAAATTAATGTTAAAGCAAACGCCGTATATATAGCTAATAACTGCCGGTAAAAGAAAATACTTATCAAAACGACTGAGAAGAAAAGAGAGCGTATTAATTTTAATTTTAATGAAATTTAAATCATTATAGACATTATAATAAATATTTGTTTTGGGATAGTAATTGCAAGCAAATAGGAGTTGTTGTTTGTAAATACAACATAACTTGAATTGGGTCAATATTGGAAAACTGTGTACATGAAAACATTATTTAATTCTGAAATATTTAAGAACTTGCCTTAAATTTTTTTATTTGTAGTATTACATAAAAATATTTAGGTGTTTTTATTACCCTCTTACATATCCCTTAATATATGCATATACCATATATATTTTAAACAATACATAAAATATTATTTTAAAAAAATATAATAATCAAATAAAATGTACTAGAGTATGTCGCAGATTGTACAAGTATTTCTAACCCAACAAAAAAAATATGGGGATGATACAGTGACGAATTCGAGAATCGAAATATTTTTGGATTTGCCTTATTTAAATTTGAGACATATTCAATTGAGTTCTTATAGTCTTAAGTTAACATAATCTGTGGTCAGTGAAAAGGAAAAACTGAAATTGATCCGATTGTGCATTGATTTGCAAAACTTAAATTTTTAGACGAAAATCTTGCCCCATCATCTCGAACATTCCTTGTTGCGTAAAGAAATATGTATCACTTGTTGAAGCAAACATAATTCCATAGTATATACTTTTCTTAAGAATCACTCTTTACATTTATACTCTGAACAGCGACCCTGGAAAATATGTATATAAATGATCAACGTGACGAGTTGAATTGATTTAACCATGTCCGTCTATCTGTATATCGCGAACTAGTCCCTTAGTTTTTGAGATATCGATCTGAATTTTGCACTCTTTTCTCCCCAAAAAGCTGTTTATTTGTCGGAACCGCCGATATAAGACCACTATAGCTTATAGCTGTCACACAAACTGATCGATATAAATCAAGTACTTGTATGGAAAACTTTTTAGTTTGAGGATATATCTTCACGAAAGTTGACATGAACCACTGCTCAAAGCAACGGTACAAACTCTAAAAAATTTTTTCAAATCGGGCTACTAAAACAGCTGCTATACAAACTGATCGATCAATCAAAATCAAAGATTACGGAAACTGTGTGTTTATTAATGTTTCAGTACAACCGAAGTTAACTTTTTTCTTGTTAAAAGATGTTTTTACTATGACAATCAAGTAAAAAGATGTAAAGGATATGGATTAGAGACTTGAAAGTGCAAAGCTAAACAACAATTAAGTGCCATTGTATATATAACTCCACACTTTTCACATAACGACGTAACCGTCCACAAAGAATCTTTTACCCTTTACCTAATTACCCACTT
This sequence comes from Bactrocera oleae, assembly GCF_042242935.1. Taxonomy (NCBI): domain Eukaryota; kingdom Metazoa; phylum Arthropoda; class Insecta; order Diptera; family Tephritidae; genus Bactrocera; species Bactrocera oleae. The sequence continues at coordinate 25,953,999 of NC_091536.1, forward strand.
CTATGTTTTAAATCAAAACGCAAATTCTTCTTGATGACACTGACCAACTAAGCGAAGCTGTAGTTATAATTAGACATATGTATATGCATAAATTGTACATATGTGTTAATTCCGTTTGCATAAAGCTAAAGGCGTTTTAGTATAAAATGCGTTGTACAGTACTATCTTAAAGGCATCGCCGAGCGTTTTAATAAAAGCACACAACTTTATGCGCTTTTAAATCTCTATGAAAATCTAGCTAGCTCGTCACTCATATATGCACAAGTATATCTATATGTATGGTTTGCTTATATTTTACTTGTGATATAATCGTGACTGGGTCAGTGTGTCTTCGATTACTATTTACTATAAAATTGATTGAAATAAAATTATGGAAAACTAAATTTTCCACAACATATGGAACTAGTTCCATTTATCCAGTTGACACTGTATCATGTATTATAATGCAGTGTTTTCCGATTTATCAACCGTAGCACTCAACCGTAGCGTAGACACATTGATAATGATCAGTGCAGTACTTACATATACCTCGGCCCATTGCAATACATATCAACATATATTGTATGTAAGTATGTGTGCCTGTGCCTGGCTTCAGCCATTTGCTTATCGCTGACGCATTTAACCAACATTTGTATGTTTCTATGCAGCTCATGACGGCGTTTTATACTTTTCTATACATTTACATAAGTGCGTTTGTATGGGTGATATTTAATTACATATACGAGTGTTCGTTTATGTGGTAGATTAATTTAAATGCGTTTTGACTTATTTAATTGAATGTATGAGTATGATTAGTCAGCTAAGCTGGTATTGCAAAAATAAATTTGCGTTTTAAAATTAGAGCAGCAAGATTTTGTTTATTTAATATTATTTTTAATAAGTAATATTTTGCGATTTAGTGCATTTTGTCTGGGTCATGAGAGACCAGACGCATTTCGAAAATCCAATAACAAGTAAGAAAGTGAATATGGGCTAGAATTATGTTTGGTGAATATGGATTATATGTAGACTCTACGTCCACTTTAACTGGACTTATTATATGATGCATGTTATATGCATGTTTATATTTTAGCTTGTTTTTCCATATCTCTTTACTACACTCCTATCTATAAGGGAGACGCTGAGCATTTTCTTACTTCTGGAAAAAAACATTTTAGTTATGGTTTTAATTTGTTATTTCTATTATATTCTGCATCTGCCTACATGATTTATATAGGATCTTCGAAACTCAAGATGGTCTGTTTGAATCTCTTATGCAAGAAACGTGAGCACTTTTTTCAAAGAACATTTTGGCCGATTACATATATCGAATATCTTATCGAGCGTTTTCTGGCACTTCAACTTCAAGTTTTTTATTATTTTGTAGTTCCTACTCAAATTATTCCTTATTTGTTTAATTTTAAACCCTTCTACATCTGAGGGTATAGAGTGTTCAGCAAAGCTTTCATACGTATTGTGCTTCTACACTTTTGACTAACACCGAGAAGAAGCTTTCAATGTACTCCATTTGGCAACATTATCGGCAACCAGAAAAAGCTCTAAAAATGTATCGCAAAATACCACTTTTGCACGAAATCTTTTGGTTTGAGATTTGGCACTAATGAATCTGATAAGCGCTGACCATACTCGCCCATCCAACTCGAATTATGACAACTATAAAATAAGAAAAAAGCGTTTCAAAATGTCGCCATACTTAATTGAGCCCGAAAACAGTGAACCAAGTAGTGGCCCCTTGATTGGGCATTTTGTTGCACAAATGCGCAAAACGGTGCTTTATACAAATACACATACATTTTAAGCCAACGCGAAAACCTGCATATGCTACTAAGTTATTTAATCGGCGCTTGACGTTTTTGCTCACTTTCAATTTTTTGAAAAACAAGCATTCGCTCGAACAATAAATTCGCAAGTATGATTTTTTTAACAACAAAGTACATATATGTAAGTATATGTGTGCCTACTTCACATACATATGTATGTATATATATGTATGTATATATATGTATGTATATACATATGTATGTAGTTTTAAAATATATTTTAAGCCCTCCATATATAGACTGTTGATAAGTTGCTTGCAACATGAGCTCATTAGTACAGCTGGTTAAATCACGTTGCTGCACTATCAGCAGCTTTGGCTGATGAAAGTCGCGGATTTAATTGCAAGAGACCGCTTGACAGGCCTGGCTTCTAAATGTTCGCTTCCAAACAAAAAAGCATTGACTTTGAAAGCTTATCAGCGTTGAAAGTTATATGGCAAAGTTATAGGTAAAGATCTACAATTTTTGTATGAAAACCTTTTCCACATAACCTTAAAATGTATGTGAAAAATTCAAACAACCAAGATTTTGGGTTTTTTATTTTTAGCTTGTACAAAAAACAAGCTTCTTTTACGAGATTTGGTGTAAACTTACATTCTTATATCCTACATACAGAGTATTTTTTTATACCCTGAACAAGATATACGAAGTTTGTTACACCCAGAAAGAAACGTCGGAGATCCTATAAAATATATACATAAATGAACAGCATGATGAGCGAATATGATTTAGCCTGCCTTTTCTTACTAAGAAGCTGCTCATTTGTCTGAACGGCCGACATCGGACCACTATAGCATATAGCTGCCATACAAACTGAACAATCAGAATCAAGTTGGCACGGATTATTATTTAAGGCAATAATGCAATCTCCGAAGAAATTGTTTAGACCGGATGACGATCATATAGCATTACAAATTAAACGATCGGGATCAAGTTCTGTTAAGGGTATTCTAGCTTCGGTGCAACCGAAGTTAAGGGTTCTTCTTGTTTAGTTAAAATTTTAAACAGAAATCACAAGCCAAAATATCAGATTTCTTTAAAAATTCAGGAGTTTCTATCTTTCTTGAAATCTCTACTTTCCGTTGGTATAAAAATGTATACGTTACTATGGTAAATTTTTTTCGAAAATGCAAAAATTGACCCCTCTAAACAGCTGATACTTCGAAATAATAGATAAATAACACATTAAAAAAAATAAAAAAAACAGCTTTTAATCTTTTTTTGTCCGTAAATTATTTTCCCTTAAATTTTTGTTACTTTATCTTTCCATTCCAATGGGTTTCAACCTACTATAATTTTCTTTGGTTTAAAATTATCTGCTCTGTTCTATAGTGGCTGCTACATACAATGTAAGTAATGATGCACCTGAAAATTGTATGGTACATCAAGGGCATGTGCATATGTATATCAACATAATAAAAACACATTAACAATTGGACTCTCCAAACCAGCTAAATTTTAAATTTTAAAAATTTCGTAACTATTGTAATTAAAGGTCAACATATTATTTTTTTTTATTGGTAAATATGCATTTTGACTATAAATAAAATAAATGCAAATATGGAATAAGCAGCTTAATCTGTTTGAATTTTATGCCACAGACTTCGAGAGGGAAATGTCGCTAATCACTTTGTGAATCTTTATAGGAATTACATTATCTTTTCAAAGCATTATTAAGCTATGTAAACCAGTATGCGAGTATGTACGAATGTAAAACACATTTAACTTGCCGTACTTTTGTAGATGCGAACTTGTACTTAACTTTCAACGCTAATCTGCTATTTTAAGATGTGGCTCACATTATTTACATACCTACAGAGAACGAAAAGAGTACTTTTACTGCATTGAATATCACATTTCAAAAATAAAAAAGCGCTTACTACTACAAACGTAGCGGGTGGTTTATTTGAAGCTAGTTTTTTGTTTCTGACAAACAACAAAAATGAGATTGAAAGAAAAACGCAATATAAACACTTACATACATTTACAATGAAAAAATAATCGCCTAGAATCGCTTTATTTTTTTCGCTTCCGCATTTTTTCGAAATATATGGTAATGGTTGGCTGGTGTATGGGTCGACGTTGTAAACGATAAATGCGTACGAATATACGTATACACATATGTAGTATATGTATGTATGTGCTATTTTTATATTAAAATAACACATTGTGATTTATATATTATAAATTAATATATTTACTGTTTTAGAATCAAAAAATTACAAGCTAGAGCATTTATCGACACACAAAAAAAGTATGTGTTTCTAAAAGTTCCAGAAAACGTATACATTTTTGGTAAATGAAGTGATATTAAAATTAAAATAATTTCTCCAAAAAATATGTTTATTCCTATTGCTATTTTCTGCAAGTTTTTGCTTTGATTCCAATGCTGACTGCTATATTAAATGTTTCAAACATTGCAACTCAGCCAAGTGCTTTACTTACGCATATATCACTTCATGCACCGTGAATCCAAACCTCAATTGTGGTAAAATCGGAAATTCCTATAAAATCATTTCGAACCAAAAACAATTTCTCAAAATGGGCAGTGCAAAACACAGGCACACTTCATTGAAGACATGTAGCCACTGTAGTGGCATCTTTAGATATTTCTGACCTTACGAGCGCCATAATGGAGCCAATTCGCGATTTTAGTATTTTGAATGGTGGGAGGCGCGCAAACGACCCTCGTGCATGAGTGTATATGTGTGACATAAACGAGTATAACCTTCTTTAGCGCCCCCCTCATGCTGTCGGCACACGGCTTGCAGGTACTCACTCATTTTCGCATATGCACATGTTGCAAAATGTCAGAGTTGCATGTCAGTCCTGCAACAAAGCGCCACCCAAAAAAAACGTGAATGGAACGATTCAACACATATCTGCTGGAGAAACGCTGCCACTTGTATGGATGCGCGCTGAATGAGTAACAGCTACTGCATTTGAGGTAATTTTGCGGTTACGACATATGTATGTGTCTATGCACCTACACGGTTGCATGTACTGCTAGTAATGTCTTCATTCATGTTTGCAATCTTTCATTCATCTTCATCATGCACTTTCAGCTAATACCTGCTGGTAATAATGATGGTAACCCTCTTTCTATTCACTCTTTGATTTTCGTGCTCCCATTGTTAGTTCTGCATAATATTTCTATTATTTATTATGTACGCTGGTTTAAAAGAAAAAATGAGAGAAAGACATACAGACTATGCTGATTTAAATACTCCAAGACCATGTACTTAGTAATTTCGTAACAGTTTACTTAGCATTCTCTTTTTTCTCTCCTATCCATATCAATTATTCAACGCAATCTTTCGATGATATCACACAAAAACCTTTTACAGATCCATTCCATTCCCTTTCTCTTATTCTAATTTAATCCATCACACCCCAAAAACTCTAATTAAACTGATACTTAGTTCTTGCAATATTTAAAACAACTTATCTTAACTTGAAATTAAATGTTGAGATCGATAAACTACAGCTTTTTGAATAACCTTTGAAGAGTTAATCTCAAGGGTTGATAGTTTGTTTTCATGAAAAAAAAGAAGAAGAGTTCAGTCTCATTGTGATTTTAGAAACCGATTACGAAATGTATTGAACAAATTCAAGAAGTAAAGTAAATTAATATTCTGGGCAAGTTTTTGCTTTTTTTGCAACTAAAGCAATGAAACTGCATTCAAACTTTTCGAAAAACTCAGGTGTCTACTGTTGTAAATGTTCGTGCCTCAAGAATCCGCCTGCTCCACCCCCTTCCTTATAAACGTAACTAGTACTTGTATAGTGCGAATAATTGAGCAATTAGCTGCATGCAAAGAGAAGTGTTGCAATTGACTTTAATTACCTTTAAGCAAAGCGACACGAAAGGTTAAACCGCCAAATTTGCAAGATCTTGGAAAGTCATCCTGTTATTATTGTCGGTGAAATTTAGCTCTTAATTACAGATTATTTACAATTACAACTCAAACGTTTTATTAGTAGTTTTTAATTATCTCTAGATCCAATTTTGATGTTGAAATCTAATAAAAATCAAATAAATGTGAAAATGTGATTATTCCAAATGGTACTTCTTGAGAAGCTGGAACTAGCGGGAGCGAGCGCTGGGCAAGCGAATGAGCTAGTTTTTTTCTTAACTAGGTTAGGCTTTGCCCAGTTGTAACCGTTCTAACTGGATATTGCTTAATTATTGTTTACGCGGTAAAGTACAAGTGGGGTAGAAACATCTCAACACCTCCTTGACTTTCCGCCTTTCCGAGATCAAGGCTAAAACCTCCCATTTCACAATTTTATTCATCCATGTGAGCTGAGTTACCTTTGTCGATTTGTGACGAGTTTTGTCGACATTTAAGATCTAAAAAGAAGAGTTATTTTTTCTAGCTTCACAAAGAACCATATACTGGCCGCAATCCACTGACTGTCTACAAATAAATAAATTGAGTAATCATTAATTATCATTAGGAAAATCTTAGTACTGTTTTTAGCTGAAAGCTAACTCATAACCGTAAGTGGATTTGCTTGCTCTACTTCTCCAATTTCAGCTTAAACAATGGGATTCCAAGTTCAACTACCCACAAGCTCAGTATAATGCTAAATAATCGCAGAGAAAGCAATACAACCACATGTGTTCCAACGAATATATCTCAGAAATGTGTTGGCAGCCGGATAAACTAATTATGACACACATGCATGCAACACACTGTACAACAACCGTAACTCTGCAAAGGCGATAAAGTTTATTTGTAATCTGAGCGCGCAGGTGTCACGCTGAAAAAAGTTTGCTGTCGTGACAGGACACATGGAGAATTAACAAAGTAAATAGTATAACATTTCCGTTATGTTGCGAGATTTTCGCTGTTTGTATGTGCGCTTGTTGCGAACTTTTAAGTAATCTAATTATTTACTGTTATTTCTATTGCTATTTGTAGTAAAGTAAAGGTGTGGCGCAATGTGATTTGTTTTTGTTATTGCAGAAAATTTTCAAACTAAATTAACTGATTACAAGCGGAATTTTGAACGAAGCAAAGCTAAAGTTTGTCAAATTCATATATAAACACACGCACAAACAGCCGTGCACTTACAAACACATACACCCGAGGCGGATGGGCATTGGAATCTTATGATCACGTTTGTGCAACCAACAACACAGAGGGATAAGAACAACGGTAACTTATAATATAGGATTGCATACAAAATGAAATAATATTATGCGTCAGTGAATGGGAACGACAAAAATAGTTGAAACCAACTTTAATACCGTAGTGCCGAAAACTCAAAGCGACATTGAGAGCCATGCCGTGTCGAGGTATTAAGTGTCAAGGATTATGAGGTATGATTATAATTGAAATTGAAATATAATATATTTGAAATATATTATATATATATATATATTGAAATAATGAAAACCTTGCGGTGGTCAAAATACCTTAGTGTAGTCTTGAAGTTAAAAAATGAAATTATTTTGAAGCAGACCTAAAAATACTGAAGTAGTTGTCCTTTATAAATGGTTTTTATTGGAATTTAGAAAATAAGTGTCAAATAAAACAATAACGAAGATAATATTTTTATTATAGTGATTTTGAGAACTAAATACACACATTTTTTATATATATAAATATAAAGATTTATATAAGCTTGTAGTTCAGCTAAAGACTCATAGAGGCACTTTACTTCGTACAAAGGTATGGTCAGCAGTGTGTGTGAAAGAGGGTATGCATTTTAGTATTCGCAAGAAGCTGTGAGCAGTTGTATATTCTAAGGCGAAATTGTGATTATTTAAGTACTTATCTTCGCATGCATTTATGTGGTTGTTAACATCACTAGCAGGGCGCCTAACGGCTTGCTATAATGTCGAAGAACACCATATTCAAAAAATATGTAGCAATATGTAAATGCTTAAAGGTGCATGCATATATAGAAACTTACTAATCGATACACTAAGCTTAATGCCTCAATCATTATGTTTACTAACATCTCGAGTATTACATACAACATTACTACATACATATGTATGCACATACTTATTTTTGTTATTTCTCTCAACAATGTTTTTATATATAATCAACGTCTGTGTGCAGTCAGAGCCAATAATATCAAAATAAATTTGTAAAATTTCAAAAAAATGAGAAGTCAGAATGCGTATTGTATTTTTTTGCCATTTTATTTAAAGTTTGGGAGTTTTGTATGGATATGATATGGTTTGGTCATTAAATCGAATTTGTTGTTAGAGAAATAAAAATAAATACAATAATAAATTTTCCAATTTGTTCAAATTTCGTATGATAAATACACATGCATAATTCAAAACTATTGACATAAACCAGAGAAACAAGGATGAAACATTCAGCACCCAATACTGCTATTGAATTGATAAAAGTGACCGTGGTTCAAGTACATTATTGTCTGATCCCGTACTTTTATTACTTCATCTCGTAGCCAATTGTTTCTTTCTATTTATTTTTCCCTTAACTTCCTCTATTGCCCTTTTTTTATTATATTCGATCAGAACTATCTTAAGCTTTCTTTTCGAAAACGATTAAATGTTATTTCCATGCAAGCAATATAATAAAATTGTCCTCCATCCACTGTCACCAACCACATATTATAAACATATCCGGTGTGTCATGCAACGACTCTTAGTAGCTTCCTGCATTTTCAATATATCCCCTTGCATACTTTTGCTCCTTTATTTGCGGCATTCTGCACACTTGCTGCATCAAAGGCAACTTGCAGACTTCAGAAGGAGAATGGCATGTCTTTATTTACTCTTCATAAATATGGCCGCACAAACGGACAACCGTTTCCTGTATAGCTTGGTGTATTTACTTGGATGTGCACGCAGGTGCCATATATGTATATATATACACCTGTACATTTATAAATATATATATACTTGTATATACATATATATACCGTGTTTACATATATGTTTATAAGTAAACTATTTTCAGTTGCAGTACAATTCCAATTACATTCAAGCAGCTTACACAAGCTGAGTAAATAAAACCAGATAAAGAATTGTGTATGCCTTCGAAATGTGATTACTTTCTTGTATTTATATACGTACATATATGCATACATATTTTATATATAAATGTAATTGCTATGAACACTAAAACCTATTATGCTCATACACATTTTCAACTTATTTGCGTTTTAAGTGTTTTAAGTCATATTTACTTTTCTTTGCTCTCTAAGAGTTATTTAATCTTTAAAGTTTCAAGATTTTTGATTTTTGATGGCTTTAGCTTTGGACAAAAGTGCCTGCTTGCTGGTATTGCATATAAAGCATAAGTAAGTAGATGAGACCCGATTCCAATATACCTGCGCCCCAATCCCAGAAACTGTTCCGCCAATTTGAATATATTTTATGAAATCTTGCGTGTCAAACAGATGGTGCTGCAGTCGATATTAATTGTTCCTTCCAAATATATCTTTACTCTTTCTTTACTTTATTTGAATTTCATATTAAAACACCAAAGTATTTTGCTTGATCACGCTTTGAGGATATGTAAGTTAGCTGTACAATATGCATTTTCAATGTGTTCTCAAGCCCACTTATTGAAACAATGAAAAAACTGTGTTTAATATTTAAAATTAACCACGATATTCTCTGTCTCACCATATTATTTCAGAGTTTAACAATTGCAAAACATTATACTGCTCTCTGCTTGTGAAATGGAATAAATTATAATTACCCTAGGAAGTTAAATTTTCCAAAACGATTTTTGAATATTTGAATCTGAATTCTTAACTGTACCACTAAATCCCCTTGCGTAGTTGTACATACATATGTATGTAAACATATGTGTCCTTTTATGTCAACAAAAACCAATTGGTCACTATGCAAAGTTATTCAAATTGCCTGCATGCTGACAATATAGTTGATCAAACTTTCCTTTGCTTTCGGCATTTTATCAGTGTGTGGGTATAAAATATTTCGTATATAACATCTCAATGCGTGTTTGCATCTTCCTTTTATTTACATTTGCGAATTTGGTGAAAACTTGCTTAATTTTTATAGCTTAACAATATATGCTTTGCAGATTTGTTTGAGCAAAACAAATAAAGTGGACAATTGAACTCGTTTTATTTAATTTAACATTTGTTCACTTGAATTTGGTACGCAAATATTTGTTCAGCAATTTGTAGAAAAGTGGAGAATTTCTGAAGTTGGAAACTATTACTTAAATGTCAAAATTAAAATTATTTTAAAGAGATATAGAACTTAAATATACAAAATATGCGTAGATAAAGGTATACGGGGCAAGGTCAGTCAAGATCAGAGAAAGGTATACTTTGAACCTAGAGGAATTTCACTGCAACTAAACATATAAAAATTCAAATTACATATAAACCACGATCTCATTAATATTAAACATTCCAGTTTTGACAGAATTGGATCTTAAATAATTTTTCGTTATCGGTTTTAAAAATAACAAGAAAGGAAGTTCTAAGTTCGGGTGTAACCGAACATTTTATACTGTCGCTACTTGCAAGGATCAAGGCGGGAAACTACTTCAGTTGTTGGCAAAATTTTATATTGAAGGAAGTATTAATCCGATTCAACCCATTTTTGACACAAATCATACTATTATCGAGAGTTTCATTCATTTATTTTATTATAAGAATTTCAATTATATATCTTACAAATTGACCGATATTTTCGGTAAAAAGTCAACTATAGGCATTGGGGTCCACATAGGTATTAAGTACCGAACAGTTTTGATTCGATTTACAGAATTTTTGGTCACAAGGTGGCGCACTTCAAACGTATTATTCACGCAAAGTTTTACCCTTATTCAAGCATTGTTGCTTGATTTGCATAGTGGAAAGTGAAAGAATCAGATGGAATTTAAAATGGTGTTATATGGGAAATTTGTTTTTGATTAATAGCGTTTTGTGGGCGTGGCAGGGGTCCGATTACGCCCATCTGCAATACCAACCGTCTTACGGTCCCCAGAAACATATGTAATAAGTTTCATAGAGATATCTCAATTTTTACTCAAGTTACAGCTTGCACAGACGGACGGACGGACGGACAGACAGTCACCCGGATTTCAACGTCTCTTCATCCTGGTCATTTATATATATATAACCCTATATCTAACTCGATTAATTTTAGATGATACAAACAACCGTTAGGTGAAGAAAACTATTATACTCTGTAGCAACAGCTTGCGATAGTATAAAAATAAAAAATCGAATAACGAAGAGTTATTCAGAATTTGGAGAACATTATCATCCATTGGAAAAACTTCCCCTCGCACATAGTCTAATATGGCATCCCTTCCAAGCATTCAAAATAATGGTTCATTAACCAATCTTTGAACTATTCTTGCATCAGTATTTATTTTTCGGCAAACAATAGTACATTGATTAACAAACTAACATGAAGGTTTATTGGATGATATGCAAAAGTTACCAGGATCTGACGTCATACAAAAGCGAGTGCAAGGTTACAGCAGAAAATCAGCAATTAAAGCAACAACATTATGAACACAGTGAATACTTTTGGAACAGTAGCTCTTGTGCTCTTACATTTGCAAGATCCCAGTCACACAGCAAACAGGAACGAAAATATATGACACTATAACTTATTGAAGACAATGCCGAAAATCAAAATATGAAAATGCATATAAACATAGAATAAAGAAGAGAAATGCATTAAGAATTAAAGGACTTAAATAGCAAAGGAAAGAAGGGAAAGGCGAAGAATATAGTACTTCGGGGTATGAACTGATCTATAAACAGGAAGTATACATCGAACTTGTTTGAGGTTAAAATATAAGAATCACTTTCTAAATTGATAGCAACCCAAAAGAGGAAGACAAAAGCATATGAAAGATAGATAACATGAGTTTGGAAGCCTAAATGATAAATTGAGATGGGTACTAGTTGTTCAACCATATTCATTAAAAATACAAACAAATTGCATTCAGACGACCCACAAACTACTTTTCAATCGACAGAATGTTATTAAGGACCCCTATAATATATAGACAAACTTTACTATATAAATATAATTAAATAATTATTAACATTAATTAAGCGTTTGGCAATCATTTAACTTATAATAAATAAGTTCAATAAATCTGCAAGGCAGAGCACGTATTCTGTGAATTTTCAAGGTGATTTGTATATGAGTGTGAACTGCAAAATATTATTGCAAGAAAGGAAATCAAAATTTCTTTTCATTCTCACCATCAATAAGAAGAACAGCTGCCGTGACATTTCTTGCAGCAGCAACAACAATTTTCTCATGTTGAAAACAAGAAAGTGATTGGAGAATCAATGCAATTGCGAAATTCAATAACGAAAAGCACATTTGAAATTGTGAATATGCAGATGAAAAGAAATGAAGCGAGAGTATCCCGCATTAGTGCAGGGTGTTATGAACTTGCTGCGCGAAAAACTTGGCGAAGGAAATGGCATTGTCATGTACATCGTCAACAAATTGCTTTACCCAACACATCCATATAAACAAATAACTAGTACAAGAAAAACCATATTGTCCGTGATTTTCTTAGCTTTTTATGCGATTGCTGTTTCTCCGCGCTCTCAATATTTCTTGCCTGTTTGGTTGTGAATGTCTGTGCATGTGTACGCATCCATGTAAGCAGTACAGCTATGATTGGATTTATACAGCTAGCGCCGTCTCATATGGCACGACAGAACAAATGAAGCACTACTTCGATACAGGTAAGTCTAAAAATATTATCTGGAAGAGCGATAAGACGATTATAGATCAAACTATTTGTCAATATGTATAGAGATGTACAATCAATGGCAAAATATTCGCCTATCATTCTCTTAACTTGAATAAGTGCCAAAATTCAAATCTCTCAAAAGTCTAGTTTGCAGTTGCAGACTTATACTTCTTAATTGGAAAAACGAATATTCAAAATTTAACAACATATTTGGAAACGCACACAAGTTCATAAGAGTAAACCGAGCAAGCGAAAAACAATTGGACATACCCTAGTACGAGGGCTTACAACGACAAAGCTGAAAATAATTCACACAATATTCTTTACAAAAAACTAACAGCCACCACATACATATGTAAATATATTTATGTATATGTATGTGCGTACCCGGTCGACTTAAGTCAAACATGAAGTTACACTAAACTGCATTAAGCATAAAAAGCGAAAGGAAATTGAGTGTGCGCAAAATACGGAATATTTGTTGAAAAAATATATACGGATACACTGTTATACTACATTCGAATACTCGCTTTCGTGGAAACTTTACTCATTAAAATTTCAACGCAGGATTATAGGATTGCTGTTGCTCATGAATGCATATGTGTGACACTGCTGTCGGTATACAAGTTTTATATACATGACCGCGAAGGGACGGCAAACATATAAAAAATAGTTGCTATCAGTGTATATATATGTAAATATAGATTTAGGTGAGAGTTACACCGCTTTGCAAGAAATAAAAAAAAAAATCTCTTTAAAAAATAAAAACTAAAATAAAGATTAATTTCGAATTTTATAAAAGTTTACTATAGTTTGTATATAAAAACAGGTTGAAATGTGTTAAAAAGTTATTATAACTTCCTAACTAAAATTAATGTAATTAAAATTTTGTTATAAAGTCTGAGACGCCAAATGATTCGAACATACTTTTCCATTATGGACGTACACTTTAAGGTCTTAAAAACATTATTCAATTGGTAGAGTAATGTAAAAATTATTTTTCCCTCTCCAATCCGTTGCAATGTTGAAGGCTTCCAGTCAGTCAGCTTTAGCACGTAAAACTTTAAATCTGCTTGATTTGAACCTTAATTTTTAAATTCAGGCGACGATGGTACTCGGACAAAATAGCCACTTGAAATTTGAACTGTAGAATAGAACAATAACATTTGCATTACATCTTGCATTTTGGTTTATAAATAAATATTTTTTCCAATTTTTTCTTCAAAAAATTTAGTATTTAGTCTGTCATTTTTCGAAAAATGTATTGTATGTAAAACTAAAACCACATATATGTTCTTTACCAGCAAATGTTTTTTAAATTAAGATCCAGTTTTTGATTTTGTTTCGGATAGCACGAATTTTCTAAATTACCGTCGCCGGTAGAGACCCTCTTAATAGAGATTTCGAGGTTTGACCCCGTAGCCGCCACTTCATACACTAAACACATGTTTAATAAAGGAATATATTTAAATCATTTTTCCTTACTCTCAATTCTAAATTATTCGGCTTTTTTTAGGGCTCTTCTCTTCAAATGTTTATTTTCTCACCAGTGAACTATTTGTTACTACAGAATATATTGAGGAAAATGTATATAAGAATGAAAAGTGAATATAGAATTGCGTTGCTGTTGCAAGGGGTAAGTTGTTTAAGGCGGTGCCCCAAATGAGTTGAGGCTTAAAGTAGCGCCTAAAGTTATGCTAAGGAATTCGCAGTGCAAGATTTACGAGCGCCGTGGGCACTAGCATAGCTCGCGAAGCAACCCAGCCGGCGGAATGCGACAAGGAAATACCAACTCACACAAGTGCAGCAAAGCACATTGGAGACATACTATTGCCAATGTAGAGCGGGGAAAATTAAGGAAGTGGGCAAAATGCAAAACGAGTATTTTGTGCAAACTTCTTAACTGCATTTTTGCAAAATGTCGCGATTTCCGCGGCAGGTATGCGAAGCAATACAGCGCGGTGTGGCGTATGCTCGTGTCTTTAGTGGCGCGGAACGTCAAAGTTGAAAACAAGCGTACGCGGCAGTATAGCAGCTTTTAGGCGGCACTGAAATGCAGCTGCGGCCGAAGTTTTCACATATATATACACACACATACAAATATACACATGCAAAGATGGGGCAAATCATTTTTAGCGTGCGTTCTGTTGAAGTCACAACGACGCACTCACACACACAGCTCACTTTATCACAACCACACACATGTGTGTGTGTGTATAACACTATGTTGCGCTAAAATTTGAATTTGCCTGCGCCAAAGTATGCGTTTTAAATTTATGATCAAATGATGCTAATGACTTTAAAATGCTGCTGTGCCATTAAAAGCTCAAAAGTCAGCACAGCATGGCATAAAACTGCCACTACTACAACGATTGCATGTACGATATAACTCACATATTGACTGCTATAAATATTGTAAGGGAAATTCACCTGGTGAATGCGTCAGCAATCGAGCATGTCGTGTTAATGATTCTGCGGCAATTTTCGTTTTGGAATAATTCTTCCATTTCCGCTTCGTTTTTTTTGTCGGTCTGCAACACCTTAAAGCGAAAATCTGTTTAACCGTAACTTTTTCGCATGCAGCTCAAAAAACGTGGCTTCTGCTTGGCCAAGCGAATAAATATTTCTTGCGTAGAGCTAGCGAAAGGGAGAAATGAATTTCACAAGCATTTCCCTTTTATTTTTCATGCTGACTGTTGGGCGTAACGCTATATAAATTCGCAATCAAAAATTCATTTCGGATAAATTGGACTGCGTGGGCGCTGGCTGCAACAGAAGTCGGTTGCAAATGTCACGAGAAATAAATGTTACTGATTCGAAAAATATACGAAGAAATTATGCTTAAATGATATAGAAATACTCATAGGGATTTCGGTTAAATTCTCGTAACGAAAGAAGTAGTTTTATGAAAAATATACTCAAATTTTTCGTAATAATACATCACCGTGAAAACATATGTATGTGATACATTTTAAATTCAAAATTTTTTTTGTAAACACTCTTACAATATTTGGGTTTACTAGAGAAATTTGCCTATTATAGTTTATCTATAAAATATAATACAATTTTTTTTTAAATTTACACAATTTAATATTTTTACCCTGAACAGGGTATATAAGTTTGCCACGAATTTTGTAAGAGAATAAACATCGGAGACCCTATAAAATATATACATAAATGATCAGCATGATGAGCTGAGTTGACTTAGCCATGTCTGTCCGTCTGTATATACACGAACTAGTCCCTCAGGCCCACACTTATTTTTGGCTCCAAGAAGCTGTTCATTTGTCGGTACCGCCGATATTGGACAACTATAGCTCTCATACAAACTGAACGATCGGAATCAAGTGCTTGTATGGAAAACTTTTTCATTTGAAGAGAAATGTTCACGAAACTTGGCGTGCGTTACTGTCTAAGGCAATAATGCAATCTCCACAGAAATTGGGTAGATCGGATGACTATAGTATATACCTGCCTTAAAAATTTAACGATCGATATGAAGTTCTTGAAAGGAAGCTTTGATATTCGTGAAGGGTATTATAGCGTCGGTGCAACGTTGAAGTTAACGTTTTTTCTTGTTTTAATAAAATTTACAATACAATTTTTATACAAATTTTATAATTTATATTAATTGACGTCTAAAATTAACAAAATTTAGGAAGAGAAAATTTTATTGAAAATTTTAAAACAAAATAAATAAAACAACGGGTTTTCTGGAGACAAATACTCAGACGTAGTCAAATTACTTGATTATTAAAAAATAAATATCTGCTAGTCGGAATAAAATACTTGCATGGAATTTCGAAATACACGAAACATTTGTAATATTTTGGAAATACTTTCATTTTGACACATGAGAAGAAAATCTGTCATTATTGAAATATTCGTGTAGCTGCAACAATTTTTTGAAATAACGAAAAAGTCAAAAAATGATATTGATAATCAATATAATATATATATAGATGCGAGTGTATGCGCATTGAATTCAGGTTAAAATCCCAGAATATTTCAGCGCCGCACAGAATGAGTATTTCAAATGAACAACGCAGCCGTCATACATACATTTCCGGTGAAAATTTATATGTAACTGCGTGTAAGCTGCGCATAAATATAAGATTACAGCAACAAAGGTGCTACTTTATTTGCGATAATTCAGCCAATGATGTTGGCCATAAAATCTTCGCTGCATTAATATAAATTTCGGTGACAATACACGCACATACGCGTGTATGTGTTGGTTAATGGCTGTGACACCATTTTACATATTTACAATTGCGAAGTGAGTAATTCACGTCTCGCCGCATATTCATATGTATCTTTATCTATGGGTATGTAAATATATGCATGTACTATATGTGCTTATACACATACTTTATATTGTATGTTTACGGCAGCTTACACGCTTACGCACACATACATATAACAAGTGGGCACAGCAACCTGCATCGTCGAAAATAATTTATGACATGTCATGTAAACATATGCGTGCGAACGTGAATGTGCAAACAACATGTGCAAGCAACATGTGTTTCTGTGTGTGGGTGTACGAATGAGCCACCACTCGGATGCAGAATGCAGTCAGCCATTTATATCCAAAGGTGAAGGCGCAACAACCGACACGCTGACATACAAGTGTGTTTCGCCTATAAACAATAAATGGACGCCAATAACTCCAGTCGTGCGTTAAAAGTGGCTCCGCGTCAGACAGCTGGCTAGGGTCCGAATGAGCCAACGAACTGGAATCTCATAAAAGAAATGTGGCATATAAAAGTAATGTATAAGCACAACAATTGCAACTGCAACAACAATAGCAGCAAAAAGCAGATTTGTGGTAGTGACACGTGCAGACTTATCTACCAAGCGTTGAGTGTAAGCTTAAATAATTTAAGAGTGGAAAACTCAAGTTGTCATGCTAATATTTATTCAAATATATATATATATACGTATACACAGAAGCAGAATTTTTTGACTTTATAATAGTAAATGTAAGAGAATTTACTTTTTGCACGGCGTCTAGCATGAAAGTGTGAGATTGGCTCCGCTATGTTAGTCGCAATGACAAACGGATACAATCAAGTGGCTTCTGTCGATATAATATCAGATGCTCTGTTAATGTTGGCAATAAATCGGCGTTTACTTCAACTGAAAATGGATCAACAGACATTGCTGTTGTTAAAGAGGATCGTTATTATGTGTTTTTTTTTAGTGAACCAAGCTCACGCAATACCCATGATGCAGTTCTTCAACCTTGCTGTTGCAAACAAATTCGTTTACAATAATGTGTTAATACATTTTTTGGAACTCGTTTCTCAATATTCTGTCTTATCCTCTTAAGACTTTAGCCACTTCCATCAGGACTTTCACGCTACTAAATACTAAATTAAATAATCGACAAATTATCAAAACTTTGTTAACATGAGCATTCAATCATCCAAGCAATTTACCTAAGAATCACTATGTTTTCTGTTTCTTAAGTAGAGAAAGATAGAAATAAAATACTAAAAAAAAGATTGCCACTCAGTTACACAATGCTTCAAACTTCTCTGCCAAAAATGTTTACAGTTGCTGGTTTACATTTGCCTATGTACGCATAGATAAATAGGGTCACATATAACATTCGAGTATAAGAACAAAAACTCACTATATTTAGACAGTTGAACTTCAGCTTCATAGAATAAGAGGGTTGCCTTTTATATTTCAGGATCGGAGAACAAAAGCAAATTTTAATCGTCGAAACTTGTTTTTCAAAATGTTCGCCATTAAAATCTATACAATTTTACATGCGTTTGAACCAATTGTTGAAGAACTTTTGCCATTCTGAGTGTGGTATCTCCAAAACATGCGTTTTTAACGCATCAACCGTCTCTTAGGTACTGAAAAGCGTTGATCTCTTAGTTCATGTTTTTACGTACGTGTAACATTATCGTTGTGAAGAGTAATCCGTCTTCAGAGGTTCGTTTCGAAGTACAACTGGTAAACAAATAGTTGTGTACCACTCAGAATTTACTGTTATACGTTGTTCTAGTGGTATGGTTGCGACATATCCAGTTTTCCGAACAAAAAAGGTAACCAAAAATTGACTCATCTTGAAACACTTAATCCACGATTCATCACCTGTCACAAGGTCATAGACGTGTATTGAAACTTCGCTATCGAATGTATGCTGGTCCTACTACTGCCTATAGTTGTCTCTATCTCACGATAGGCCACATGACGATTTTACAATATCAGCTTGCGCACAGCGATCTTCACTAAATTCGCCTGTAGTGATCTATTTTTTGCCGAGATGAATATTTTATGAGTATATATACCATTAAAAATGTCAAACTTTACGATAAAGTTGTGAGTTGCCATATTGCAACACTAGGGTTGCCAAATCCCGAAAAATAAAAGTCAACCTACGTAATTTCTTTCGAGAGGAGAGATGCGGCATTTACTACAGTAAAACATTGTTCTGAAGTTGTCTGCACTCAGTTATATGTATACGCCCATCTATCACTTGTATATAGTCAGCCGTCAAGGTTGGATAAGTTTCCTCAATAACAATGGTTTTGCCGCGTTACATACTGTTGGCAATTTGTTTAAGCTGCTCTACAGCTACTAACAAAAACGGCCTGCATAGCTGAAACTCTGTTCGTGCGCCTAAAAGTATCCTAACAGCACTTACCTACATTCTCAACTACTGCCCACGTACTACCGTGCCCTCTTACTCTCACTCATCCACAAGCTCAAGCCTCAGTAACAAACAAAAGAGCATCTACATAAAAGCAATTAAAAGTTATTAGTATTATGACTTAAGGGCAGATAGCAGAAAATATGCAACGCAAATAACAAAAGCAACTGGTTACTTGATAAAAGCAACAACAATGCTAGTCATCAGAGGTAAAAAAATACTCAATTCAAATAACTACATATTGAGAAATACATTTTTTTTGGTTAAATAGAAATGCAATTAGGATAGTAAATATTATTATAATTAGGAAATCATAGCAAACAGTCTTTCATAGAAAAAAAAAGATATATGCATTTGCCTCAGGAAAATTGAAGACCAAATAGCTGATAACAAAAAAAGGTCAAATTGAATGGCAAATGTTTCAAACACAACAAGCGCCACGCGTGGAAAACTTTTTTTGCTGAATACAAACCAGCTGATAAAAATACATGCTCCATAGCATACATTTCTGCGCGCATATGCGCAATCTGTTTGCACAACTCGTCGAACAACGGAGAAAGAAAGACAAAGGAAGTGCAAAAAAAACTACAAGACAACAAAAAAATAAACAAATGAATTCGGGAAACCATGTTTTCGATTGCTGATTACAATTCATGCCTGTCGCTTTTTCTTTAGCTCACCAGCCTTTTGTGTTTTTTGCTAACTGCGAAATTGCAAATCGCTTTTTTAGCGCACTTTGTAAGCCAATTTGTTGCAGGCGTGCAAGAAAGGGTGGCATACACAAACAAGCGCCCGTACATTTGCAACATAAATACTGCGGAATGTGCCAGAACATGCAATTGAAGGACGCGAGGAAAGCGATTGCATTTTTCTATGCATAACTGCAACTGTAAACTCAGTTTTGATGTATGATATGCTCAGCACATTTGAGTTATATACCGGCAATGGTAGATTGATGGCATCTGTTGGCTACGCGCCGATACTACGTTTAACAACGTTATAACATTATTCATGACATATTTACAGCTTTGAAATATGCATGTCTTTACTTGAGTGGAGATAAAACTCACTATTGAAGAAGAAATGCACCATGCACATGAATTTGGCAATAAAAATATAAAATAAACAAATTAAACTTATTGTATAGTCCATAAAAGTCCTGTTCCAAATATTCCTGATCCAAATATTTTCTGGCAACAGTATCAGAAAATATTTTCCAGTTCTCTGCGAGCGTCCCTCGGTACATGCAAGAATGGGGGTAAAATCCTAGTGTTTGCAGTTTTTTTTTACATTTCTTAATTGATGCCTTCTCATTGTTTTGGCATAATTTATAAAATAGTGTTTACCCCGAAAAGGGCTAAATCTTAAACTATATAGTAGGCAAAAGCTCTCAGTGTACACAAATGAGATAAGCTTTCCCTATAGATACACACAACTTTACTCGGAAAAACTGGCGCATCCTAATGAAACACCATACGTGGGAACACTCAAGGAATTTCACCGTACACGACGACAACACCATACTCAACCTCTGAGAACAACATGCACGAAGACACCTAACAAAAGGGACGGGATCATCGCTTCCACTGCATTCGCTTATACACCTTTCGACAAGATAGCGATCTCGATTTCTCAGCGGTCCAGCGCGCTCCGTCAATGTTGATATCCTTCATCCTTGATGTCCGAATCTACACCATCATTTCGCGCTTTATTTATTTTTTTATCAAATTAGAATTCTTGTCTGTTTAATACATAGCTATAATTTATTTCCTTAGTAATTCTATTGAAAGCTAGTGTTTGTTAAAGTGAAAATAAATTTCGTGTGCTCCCTAATAAATTGGGTATCTATTTTCAACACTGACATAATAACTCGCTCATCAAATTCGTCAGTTAGTTATGTACATACATATTTATGCTATACTTGTATGTTAAGAAATACACAAACATATACAACAAGTATTCATCATTTTCACATTGAAAGTTTCAACTTTCACAGTCGCCAAGCAATAACTTTCCGAGTAATTTGTGGTTTCTTTTGCCGTAAAACGCAATTTGCACACACCTACAGGATCTGCATATACACTTACTGCGGTTTTTAAGCACGTTTCGGTTTCACAACTTTTTTCCCCCTTTTAGCACATTAAAAAAAAAAAAAAATATGGAGTACGCAACGAACATTTTTCATTTAAAACGAGAATTAACCATATTTTTCGTGAGTGTGTATGTGTGTTATTTAGATCTTTCGAAAGATGGTTTAACCCTCGAGCGTTTAAATTTTATATAAATCACAAGTTGTAGCAAAGAATATCTCGAGTTTCCGAAAAAAAAACGTTTTCTCGTTTATTTCTTTTTGTTTTCCTGCTACATTTACCAGACTGTCCCTGTGTGGCTGGCTTTGTGTGGCATGTGCAGTCAAACTTTTCAAATTCACAATTTAATACGCAGATTGTATGTACATACCTGAAAATAAACAGAAAAGAGTAAACAACATGAGTGAGAAGAAACATAGCTGGATTCGCTTGACTTTTAAATAAAATTAAAATGCACAGTGAATCCACATTAATGACGAAATAATTATCGCAGCTGTGTGGTTTATAAATAATCTTTCAGAACTACATAGTCTTCAATTCCATATTCCCTAAAAGCGAAGTTTCGAAAATGTATAACGAGTTGATTAGATTCTATAAAATAAGCATTGCGACTTAATTTCTGCCACCTGTGTATAAAAAATTGATTTTTTGCATCTGTGTATATCGAATGTGCATTAGGGTGTGTCAAAAACTTGAATATTTTTTTCACTTGGTACTCTAAAATTTTGGTTCTTAGACATCTCTAAGAAAATCTCTGCAAGTATGAGTTCTTAATTGTAACGGGAAGGTCCTCCGCCTTACAGTTTTCTATTTTATTCTTATTATCAGTAATTCACATCACGCTTCGAACTACTTAAAAAATAAAATAGTACGTTTCATAGAATTTGTAAAAAATTGAATGCTCTACTGTTTTCCCAAAGAACGAGGGGAAGGCGCCATTTGTTTTTGAATTTGAGATAATTTTAAGCAGAAATCGGCTAAGGGATCAAGGGAATCTAACATTTTTTATAAAGAAATGCCAATTATTAATGTATTGTATGTATTTACGCATTTGCAATATCATATCGCTCGAATAAATTTCAAATTCCAAGAAGCAGTACGCATCAAAGCAATGGTGACTCGCAGAAGCTATTGCACGAGCACTTTGGTGCTGGCCAATACCGGTTGTTGGGTCACGTAAGAAGCCACTGAGCTGTGCACCTTGCAAACTACAGCAACAGCTGCATAAAAGTAAATAAAACAGTGCAATAACAACAACAATAAATAGTTTATGCTTTAGCTGATGGGATAAGCGGCAAGCATTAGCAGAGCGCTTATATGTTATGTTTCTATATAAATATAAGTATTTGGTAATACGACCAGAGATAGTAGGTCGTTTCATACTTACATATGTGTAAGAAAGTGCAAAAATGTTGAAAAATACTGGTTAACGTGTGATTGGAAGAGATTTGGATAACAAGGGTGGCAAGTAATAGTGGCGTGTTGATGCTTCCTGATTAGGAATGTCGTTTGTAGCGACAACAGCTGTGCAAAACAAGGACACTGCACACAGGTCCAAACAAGTATGTAGGTCTTAATGTAACAGCATAGAGAAGTGCAACGCATTGCATAACAAGTAGGGGACACAACACAAATGCCGAGTGTGGACTGTAATAAATACAAACACTAAAGCACACATAGATACACTCTTGCACTATTATAAGTAATTGTCACTTGTGAATTTTGTGCAACAACAATAATGATAATAACAACAATGACTATTGCACCAAATGCTAACCAACAAAAATCAAATAAAATGAAACACGAAAGTCAAGAGGAAAACCAATATGAAGTATTACATTTCTCTGCTGCTCGAACAAGAGCGGAGGCAGAAAACGAACAGACGCAGCTTACTGCCAACTGCGCACACTGATATTCACTAAGCACTATTAAGTACTTCAGTCTTTTGTGTAATTTTGTTTGCAATAGAAATCAGCAAAATTGCTGACCAGTAAAAAAAACTTCCAAACACACACACAAAAGAAAGAATAACCACCAATACATCTCACACATATGCACCGAAAGCACTGCTCGAAGCCGAAAGCAATGCTGCAACAAGCTGATTCAGTAGTTACTAAGAAACACTACAGAGACTCACTGTAATTTCTCGCTAAAAATACAACAAAAAGGGAAACTAGTAAAGAAGCTGTGGCGTTTGCCGGACAACAATTGTGGACTTACATTACAAGCATGAATAGATTTTCGTTAAAGGAAAGCAGAAACGCTCAGCCGGACGTTGCGAATGTCTTGGCAGTTATTCACTACTTACTTACACACTGTTACCTCTGCGGATTGAGCACGCCCACAAGCTTTACTTTGAACAGCGGGCAGCCATCGCTTCTTGTGTAGCCTTCCTGCAGGCGTTTAGCTCCTACGTTCTGTATTGTGTGCTTTCATAAAAAAAGAGTTGAATAAAAAATCGCTTAAAGCGCACAGTTGGCCTTTCTTGCAGTCCCAGCTTACAAGTTTTATTGTGCCATTATTCTTCCTGGACTCTGGACTATACACTTTTTACCCCCCACAACCAGTGGCTTAACACAAAATTATTTCATTACAAGGCTGCTGTGATTTTTCTCATGAAACATTTTATACCGTTCCATTTATTTGCTCGCCTCCCACCGTAGCTCAACTTCTTTTGTGGCACTTCCTTGCACTTTTGTAGCAAGCAGGACACACACATACATAGATTTGTGTATTTATAAATATATACATATTTACCTTGAAATATATAAATATATAACATAATAAGGTTATTTAGTTGCTCGATAGCAATGCAACAATTATATCATTTCTCACGCTGATCACCGCAATTATTATGCTGAAATTAATAGCCGACTTTCTCACATACCTCTTATTTCAATTCTTCAGCGGTCAGATAATCATAGCATACTTTTGGGGTGCCACTAAATTATTGGGCGGTTGGGAATTATTATGTATTATTGTAAAGTGTAGTTAGGTAAACTGTTAGAAATATTGGCCATCTTTCACTCGTCAAAGATTTGAGACTGATGAATCGAACAAACGACTATCATTATCAAAAAGGCATAGAAGAGATTTACCATGCAAATATCGCGGTTGTTAAACTTAAGAGGTCGAATTCTGATTTGTCCGCTTGGACGACTAAGTCGAACTAAACGGCATAATAAAGAACATTAGGTAAGAAAATTGAAACCGCAGATTATATTACAACGATGTTGATTCATTGAACGACGTTACACATTTTTTTAACAATTTTGCTATTAGAATATACCATATAAGTAGAAGACACAAGGTTTTGTTTTAAATTTTCTCTCCCACTTTCTTCAATTCGTTTATATCAGCATCCAACATATTTGAGGAATGTTCTATTCTGAACTAGACATGAGAGTGAGCATAACTGAAGTATTTATTAAAAGAGCTACTGAGAGAGAGGAAAATATTGTGAAGCCACTACTAGGAAAAAAGCAGATAGATTTTAAAGTAAAACTCTTTTGACACTACGACGCACGCATTGTTTTGAGAATAACATACTTATATTAAGACGACATAAAACGTAAGTTTACATACAATATTTTCCAAATCAAATATTTGGAAATCTTTATATTTTTATTTTAACAATTTTGAAGAAGGTGGTGCTTACCACATATTCAGGAGAACAAACGATGAATAATAAAATGGATCCTTTATCTGCAAATGGCCACCGCGGTAAACAAGAGTTGCAGCAGAGAAAAAAGCGAAGTAATAAACAGTTCCAAGGAAACAGTACTGAGGTGAAATAGTGTCAACAACGTAAAGGATAACATCAGCAGCTACAACGCCAAAAGTAGCAAGACAGAAAAGTATAGCATAACTGCAGAAGATAGAAGGCAGAACATGAAGCAAAAAAAATTAGCAAAGCAACGATTCGCGTGAAATGCAGCGCATGACAGAAGGTAGAAGGCAGAACGTGAAGCAAAAGAAATTAGCAAAGCAACGATTCGCGTGAAATGCAGCGCCTGACAAAAGTGCGGTTCGCTACGAAATGAAAAGATCCGCAAAGCCACAAACGCTAATGAAGACTTCGTTATGCAGAATAGATGGAAATTTCAAAGAACTACAACAAAAACAGTAGAAACACTGAATGCAACTACGGCTAAGTCTTAGCATATTTTGCAGGTACAAAGAAATTCAACTGCAGACACGCAGGTAATCAGTTGCGCACAGCAACAACGACAACAGCTAATCGGGTATATGTATATAAAAGAGTAGGCAACAAAGAAGGCATGGTCGCACTTGTCAAACAACTACAAAGCTAAGAAATTGCAGCAACAATGCGATAAGAGAAACCTAATATGAAGCTACACACAGGATAAGCGGAGAGCACAGAAGCGTATAAAAACATTAGCAGCAGGCAAATGCCACAACCCGTAAGCCACATTCCATACTGGCTGCCACTTTGTCACAAAGAAATGCAAAGTAGCAGAAAATTGAAACTGAGTGGAAAGAAAAACAGATGACAGTAAAAGTAAAAGTAGAATACATGGAGAAACAGTTTGACAGCACGGCAGTGTGAATGTACGTGTGTGACTAACGGCATTTGTTTTAAAACGGGAAGTTATTATGAAACTTACATTAAAAGTCACAGCTTTTTTGCCATTGTTCCATTTGAAAAAGCGATAGTTGAATATTTTGCTATTATTTTGTAATCAATCAAGCACCTATAAGGTGTAGCAAGGCAAAGTTCCCAGGAAATTCTTCAATTGGAAGTATTAAATAAAATATTTTAAGTCATAAAAATAGCCCGAACAGGGTATAATAAGGTTGCCACTAAGTTTGTAACACCCAAGAGGAAACGTCGGAGACCTTATAAAATGTATATATAAATTATCAGCATGACGGACTGAGTGGACTTAGCCATGTCCATCTGTTTGTATATACGGTATCTAGTCCCTCAGTGTTTGAGATATCGATCTGAAATTTTGCACACGTCCCTTTCTCTCCAAGAAGCTGTTCATTTGTGGGAACCACCGTTATTGACCTTCTATAACATACATCTATCATACAAACTGATCGATCAAAACCCATTCCTTGTATGGAAAACTTCTTCGCGAGAAAAGATACCTTCAAAAATTCTTCAGTTCTTTATAGTTGTTTAGATATTCTCAATATGTTCTATTAGCATCGTCTCTAAGAGGAAGAGATTTGGGTTTTTGCTTCGGTAAAAATTTTAGTAAGATTTTTTTTCTTCTTCCTCCAGCAGACCACCTTTTGAAAGCAAAACAATATTTTATATCGCCATCTCTCTCTCTTTGGTTACTTTTACATTGAGGGTATGATATGCAATACACATATATAATATTAATCAGTAAGTGTGCCATGTATGATGTTGATTGTTATGCTAAAGCTGTTGCTTGCTGAGCAAACAATAAAAAATAAAGGAAAAATTAAAGAAAAATAAAGCAACGTAAAAGAAGCATATTTTTGGGAGCGGAAACAATGATACGCTATTTTGCGCAAGCTAGTTGGTAGAGTTGTAATAAAACAAATGCAATAAAAAAATACAATAGAGAAGCAAAATAGTGCACCTAACAATTATCAATGAAAATACACAGTACTGCAAGCATTAAAAATATACGCATAGCGAAAATTACGATAACGAGGAAATGAGTTAAGGTTTTGGTTTTTCTCTACGGAATGTAATACCTCGTGTATTGAGTAATTATATTAAATGGAAGCATATTAGATGTGGTATCTTCATGACAGGTAAACAATTTTTAATCAAACAAATATTTGTTTATTGGTTACGGTATTCATTTCATGTCAGATAAGATAAGTAATTTACGGATTTATTTTAGCTCGAGTAAACAAAAAAACGTATGCACACATTTACAATTTTCGCATATATTAAGGGTCTATACTAGACTACCTGTATGCTCGCCTGCTTTTGTGTTCATAATACCATTAAGGAGCTTAACTGGATTTAAGCGCTTAAATGTAGGCTTAGGCAACGGTGCAAAATGAAGTTTGGAACGCAGAACCTACTCGTAGACAAAAAATAAATTGAAAGTAATTTGAAAGCAAATCCACTCTTCAAATATCTTCAAAAGTGCCAGGCAGCTGCCAGCACTGTGAACAAGTGTTGCAGGTTTACGAGTTGATGAAAGGACTTAACTAACTTTTGATTGAAACACGAACGAGGGTGTGTGCACAAGTGTTTGTCATTTCGAAGGATTTGTTACTTTCACGCTATGCTATAGTGTAACGGTATTTTCATTTATTGCAGCTATTGTCGTCAAATATTTGATACAACTTTGTGCGTGTGTATGTGTGTATTTATAAGCCGAAATATACCATTTACACTCTGCGTATTTGCTCAGCATTTTTCTGCTCGGATTTATGTGACAAATAAATTTGGTTTTCCAATCACACATACACAAACAAATTCATTTGTATATTCGGCTAGATATTTTATTTGGTAGAGAATAGCTAGAATAGTAAAATACAATGTGAACTTTAGAAAAGCGAGCCAACCAAATTTAAGCTCTGTTAATTTGTCAGGATATTCAAGTTAATAGAAGAACTGTAAATATTTGGAGAAACCTTGGACAGTGAATTATTTCTGTGGAAATTGTATATGCTGTTGTTGTTGTTGAGACAATTCCAAAATATTTTTCTCTATTGTTGTAAATCTTAATTTCCGGAAGCAAATTTTACTCGAAATTGTAATAAATATATGTGAAGCTCAAAAAGTGTGATGTTCCTGGAAAAGCATTTTATTTTATACATGTTATTATTTACTGAAACCCACAATTTTTGCATGTCCGTGGATTTTTCCATTATCTGACTGTTTACTTGCACAAATATCTAGCTTTACATTCATTAAATGAATTTCATTTATGCTATGCATACATCATACCCTTGAATTATTAAATTTTAGAAGCGTTCAGCCTGAAGCAGAAATGTAAATAAATAAAATCAGATTCTTGCGTTTAATACTTCTTAGAGTATTTATAATTCACAACAACACTAGGTCCACAGGTCATATGTGACCATTAAAAATTGTTTAGTTTGAGTGCCTATAAAGCTTAGATGTTTTATCAATTTTCTGCATGTGTATATGAGTAGTGAAGTCACATAATTTCGGAACAAAATACAACTCGTATTTTCGGAAATAATGGCGAGAACAACACTTGTACCTTGAATTGCCTCAATTTTAAATAATTTAGTAAGGAAAAGAGTCAGTATAAGATGTTCTCTTTAAAGAACTAGAAGAAATTTAATCGCTTGAATGTTATAAAAAAATTTAATTTAAATTGGTAAACTAAATAAATTATAGCAACATGGGTATAGAATTAAATTTTTGTCGAAAAAATTATTTTAAAAATGTTACTACCTGTTTTAAAATAAATCGATAAAATAAATTCTACACTACTGTATTTGTATCTTATGAAAAGTGTTTGAGAAATCTTTGGTTTTCAATTATCATCAGCTAAGCATTAACATTTCTTTGTCAAATTCAAAACAGTAGAGAAACACTTTTTTTGTTAAACTGAAAACTACTAAAAAAACGTGTGCTTCTCCGTTTTCTGGCATACGAGAAAGCACAGTAATTTGCCGGTGGCTCTGCTGTTACAGAGCAGCCACAAAATTCAAAGTTGTGTGAAAGATACGCGCGCAAATGTATACAACGCAAGTGTGAAATAATGTACGCAAAGTTTCGCAGCGGTATAAGAAGCAGACCCCTGTGGATTGCCAAATAAAAAAATTAAAAGCACAAACATTTTATGCAAGCACTGAAAAATGAAAGCCTGGGGAATCAGAGAGTTGAAAATGTATAAATTTATATAAGAAGCCGACGCAAGTGCGCCTGCATGCACACATGAAGTATAGATAGCAGATAAGACATACTAGTCATAGTAGTAGTGAGCATAAAAGTTTTCATAGATGTGGGAATGTTAAAGAGAGAAGGCAGATATATAACCTCTTATAGATTGGGCAGATCCGGCGGGCGAAACCATTTTAAACTTGCATATCATACATTAAGGCCGTAAGATTGCCGGCAATGAGCTTTTTGCCAGCCTGTCACGCACATTCGCTCATCGATAAGGGTAGATGGATACGTAAATGCGTATAATAAACATACGCATATAGGAATATATGTGTGCTTATGGCATAATATAGACAAGTACCTCAAAAATCACGCACAAAGTTCTAAAATTATTTTATAACTATGTTAAATGCCAGCATTGCTAGCTACTTAACAGAAAATTTATAAACTAAAACTGATAGCAATGTGTTAATATAAGCTGCCTGTGTTTCAAAAAACAGTTAATATATTAGCAATTTCAATACCAACATTGTTTTTCACATAACTTCTATTAACATAACACCAAAATCTCAGGCTTTTAGTAATGACATTTTGGCGATCTGGCCAATGAGTATCGAATACTGAGCTATAAGAGAGGCAGCACAGATAGAATGAAAGAATGGAAGATAGTTCTTCGTTGTCTTTTTTGTTAGAAAATTTTGCCTTATAAATCCAAAGGTACATACATATATATGTATATGTTGACTATATAGAGATGTAAGCTCAATCCATATTTCCATACACCTATTTGCATGCGCAATGCAACTTCCAAACTGACTTTCTTATTTTTACTCAAAAGAATCAGCTTTGTATGCTAGCAAGTCAAATATAATTTCACATTATCGAATATACGTACATATGCTAAGAGTTGTATGCAACACTGCGTATACGTAACCAAACCTTTTTGCAACACCTGCGACAATTCCGATTACATACTCATTGCTTATTTTTGTGCTTCAAACGTTCTTACATCGTAAATTTCTGCGTTTCTGTGGTTTTCGCTACAAACTTTACGGACTCAACCGATAAAGGAGTGCGACTAACAGCTGAAGGTATGTGGGCAAAATATGTTGCCCGTAGAATAATAGCAAAAAAAATGGAAAATAACTCTCTTGCACCCCAGCCGAAACCACAAGTACCTTTGATGTTCTGTCTAACTGCTGTAATAAAGGGACTCACATGTTCGAGACACCACACAAATGCATAAAAACAAGTGAGTTTGCATACTCGTATATGTAAGTGCTTTATACACCAACACATCAATATTTACGTACAAAATATGCCGGAATCTTACGCATTGGTCTGTGTGGTTTTTCACCACCACCAAAGCCTCTTTTTCTAGCTTTTAGGCGCAAAAGCACATTATGCATTCAAAATTAAGTTTTGCATTCTGTCTCAAAGTGGCAACTACAAATACCACATACCCAATGTAATAGCAGCAATTACTATACATATACAAATATGTTATTTTATTCTCTCTTAAAGAATATTCTTTCCGCAAAATAAGCAGTTGACAATCATGGAAACCTATTTCCACATATTCGCGTTTTTATTAGAAAAATCAATTTGCCAAAATATCTACCTTGCAACTCTCCATTGCTAACTATGACTTGTAAACAGCTTCTCTCTCACACCTCAAAAACAAAAACGAAGACCATTTTACTTATGATGACGACACCGGCTTTTAAAAACTTTCTCTTAAATCAATTATTTACCAATTACGTTTTTTAACTGCTCAGGTCAAGCTTTCAGTTAAACATCAATGCTCTAACTTCCCAAAAATATTTAACTTGAATTTTGTCCGTGTCAATTTCAATTTTTCTTTTTCTGCTACATGATCTTTGAAAAGCAACATCAGTTAAACTGTACAACAATCCTGGGCTGAACAGAAATATTTCAGTATAAAACACACTCAACCGAAAGCAAATCACGGTAAAGTAGGGGCAAAGCAGTGTGACAGACTACCACTAAGCCAAATCACGCTTATGAACCATTGTTCATTAAAGCAGAAGCCAGTAATTGTGCCGATTCGGTTAAAATAAAAAAACACATACCAATAAATTGTTGGCTGAAAGATTAATGAGACCTTTTTAAGGATACTCTTTGCAATTATTTAGATTTTAAACGTGACAGTTCAAAATTGAATTGACTTCATTAAATTTACAAGAACTTTTCAATTTAGAAATTGAAATGCTAAACCAGTGCTGAAAGATTGTATAGAACCAATTTTAACTTTTTATCTACGCCGATTTTACTATTGTAAATCACATTTAAAAATCCAAACACTAAATATAATTTAATACTACTTTCTATCAAATATATACATATAACATATCATATTATATAACATATATGTGACTCATATTTTAACCATTTATAACTCACTTACACATTGAGTGAGCCGGCCAACCAACCCCAATCGCTATTGTGTAATGCCTTTCAACATTAGATGTTATTACATCTATGTCTCTTAATATATGTACATATATGTTTCTTTATATATGTACAATACATAAATAAATAATAAATCTATCGGAAAGGTACACTTGTTCCAAACTGACTTGGTTTTAATGGATATTTGATACCTCCCTGGCTTTCAAGATATTCTGGGCTGCGTATATGAAGTTAACCTGGACTGTCATCAGAGCAGAAACACTAAAAACTATTTTAGGAATGGTTTTTCAGAAAACTTCTCTTTTCATCGCCACTCAGTACATAAGCATAAGACTGATTCTAGTACTAGAGCAGATTAGAATATAAGTCTAGCCTTTTAAGGGGTGTAGGAAACATAGCACTGCTCATTATTAACGAGAGTACTGGCATAGATATTTATGGTTAACTCCTTCGAATAAAACTATTCGAGTTTTAGTGGAATTTATACAGCAATTCGCCGCTTTCCTGTTGGGTATGTATATGTAAACAGCTACTTTTATACCACACTTCTATATAAAGGATGTCCCAAAATTACCGCAAGATTAAAATTAAATAGAACACACAGTTTTTAGTCTTTCGGATGTAATTTTTTAATGAATCATAATGTTCATAGGATATGTTTATTTATGGAATAACACATTGGACAAATGGCCTCCACGGCTTTCCATACGCATACGAACTGGGTTATCATGTTGCGACCAGCATCATTTTCAAAAAAGTATGGTCCAATTATGCCTCCAGCCCAAAATGCACACCGAACAGTGCCACGTTGTTGATGCATTTGTTTTTCGACAATCACATGTGACACCCCAAAAGCGGAAATTTTGGCGATTAACCAAGCCAACAAGATGAAGATGTGCTTTTGTGTGAAATTTGCGAACTGTGGCCGTCCAGCTATTTTTGAAATATTGTTCAATAATGAACCCACGTTGTACTATCGTGTAACGCTCCATTTTTACTAAGCCCAAGCTGTCAGCTGTCGATTAGTTTTTTTAGGGTTGTCAACATTTTACTACATAAATGGCGGAAAATTTAAATCTTGCGTTAGTTTTGTAACACCCTGTATATATTTGTGTTTGTGCCAATGAGGTACTTCAATTCAAATACGATTTGCACGCTTTTGGGCCAGAAATGATAATGGCCATTTGAAAACTAATAGACCCAAGAGTAACATTGAATCCTTGCAATAAATCGGCCAGAACCGTAGCGGTTCAAGGCGCACATTGCCACCAAGATAAGCAAACATGCTCGTATGTAATATACATGCCAGCACACAGGCAAGCAATTACCATCTAGAGTATTTGTTGTTGTTGTTTTTGTGTGTACATACGCTGAGCATGTAATGTTACCGAAGAGATTTGACCGCGCTTGACTGCACAAGCGGCTCAGATGAATGGCAAATCCAGCAATCAACAGACAATGCTACACAACTATGCATGTATGCACATCTATACACACACGTGCCCTCATGCTCGACCAGTACTGCGGGTGCTTGAAAGGACACCTAGACCGACTCAAAGGTCACCTACGCTCAAGCATTTGGTGTAGGGCACACAAGGGGGGGAAGTATGAGAAATTGGAAGATTTGCTTACCTGCGTAGAGATAATGAATTTATCAGAGAAAGTCGCGTTTGCTAAAGGAAGAAGTGAATTGAAACTGGAAAGGATACAAATGCCCCAGACAGCAAGCGAATTTGCTATAACAACAAAGGCACACAGTAGGAAAACTGAAGTACAAAAGAGCGTTTAACAGCCACAAAAAGAGTTGGCAAACGATTTGCTTTTGAACTATTTGTGCACTCAAGGTCACAGGATGCGGGGTAAGCTGTACAAAACAATAACGGTTATGCAATAATTCCATCTTCCACTTTGTGTTGCAGATTTTTGGTGTGTAGGTATATGTATTGGTAAAAATATACATACATTATACATAGTTTGCCTTTGCTAGTTTCTCCAAAATTTCGCCACATTGCATTTTGACAAAGAAGATAAAACAATTAAGGACAACCAAAGATCGGAATACGAAAGAAAAAATATACAATGTACAACTACATCTTTCTTTGTATACAAAATATCTATTTTAAATTCACAATTGTTGGAGGCTAGGTTAAGGTTGACACCGATCTTCATTCCCATTTGTCACCTGTCCTATATATTGATCTATATTTTCGGGATTAACGAAAGTGTAAGCGGCCGTTACGATTCTTCCCAGATAATATTCCGAAATATTCGCCGTTTCCGATAGAGAAATGATATTTTTCCTCAAAGCAGGTGGGGCCACGTCGATTACCCATATCCTTAATTTGTCCACATGAAATTTTGGCTTGGTTATAGCGAAGAGGTAAAATTTGTCCGATTTCGTCTATCTACCAACTACCCTAGTGTTTTAAAGAAGGCTTATATTAAATTTCATGAAGCATCGCGATTCTTACACAAGGTTTTGGTTACTCGAAAAGTCAAAATACTAACAGAACGGCGGACCAACAGAAAGATATATTGTAAATAGTTCATTCGTCATTCTGTAAGCAGTAGTTTCGGCTACACAGTCTTACCGGAGACTTTCTGGTACCACAGGGAGCAGAAAGCCCTTGGACTTCGGTCCAATCTGCTCATTGGGTTATGGCCCCTTTGGGGAGATTCGTGGTGGCAGTGGTTGAAACCTAAATGCAGAAAGAACTGAAAATTCAGCCTAACTGGTTTTTCAGTTTTAAAAAGAAGTTGCAAACAGCAAATGGGTTCCGTACCCGAAAACGGAAGAGGTTTTAGGTCGGCCTCGAATCTTACCAAGATGGTAGTGTGGGCCCAGACACACTGCCACTGGTAACCAAATTAATACTTGCAAATAGCTCGTATTATTTGGGGCGCTTATCAACGCATTGTATTGATACGTTGTGCTTTGGAGCACCGTGAGGTAAGGCCGTTGCCGGCAGGTACTCACGTAAATCAACAACGAAAGTTAACCTTGACCGGTAAAAGTGACTGTTGGGACTGTCGTCGTACGGGATGTGGTTTTTGCTGGTTTCAAACTATTAAGAGATATTTCTTTATATGAATTCTAAAGAAATTATTTAGCAAATATTATATGTAATATAGTACAAGTACCATTGCAATATTATATAAATTACATGAAAAGCTTTGCATTGGCTCTAGAACAATCGAAATTCATGAAAAAGATACTAAATATGAGTTAGTGAATAACAGTTTCTAGCTTTTGGATATG
This sequence comes from Bactrocera oleae, assembly GCF_042242935.1. Taxonomy (NCBI): domain Eukaryota; kingdom Metazoa; phylum Arthropoda; class Insecta; order Diptera; family Tephritidae; genus Bactrocera; species Bactrocera oleae. The sequence goes on from NC_091536.1 coordinate 25,988,808, forward strand.
CAGAAGTGCACAGCAAACTTATATCAACCACATTCATGTGGTTGGCAAACTCACTTCCAATTTGGCCACAAATTTTCTTTGAAACATGCATAATAATAAACCCTCCTCAACTAATTAAAGCGAACCCACTATGCTCACTACATTAATTATACACTGGAAATTCAAAAAACCACAAGCGCCTTCCCAAACTCACCCCTGTCTAAAACAATATAGATACTTATGTATATGTGAATGTGTGCTCAGAAATCACTGACCTACACGAGTGTTAAATTCCCAGAAAATACTTGGTAATCAATCAAAGCAAACCACAGCTGCCTCAGATAAACGACAAAATACAACAAAATTCAACATGAAGGGGCAAGATAACAAAAATTCTACAACAAAAACAATCGCTGCTATAACGGTAACAATAACCACAAAAACGCATGAAAATGAAAATTCAATTACACCAATGTAAGCACACAGATACCTACGTACTCACACATCCACACAAATATGCAGGTGTATGCGTTTTGTAGATATTGTAATTTTGTGGTCGTGTAGATAAGATATGTTAAGATATCAAATATAATATAAGAAGGCAACATTACAGCAATAATAGGTAAGAACAGTAAAAAATGCAATGACGACAGTATGGTCATATCATGGTGACAAGCGATTGGTCACTCAATTACCATGGTGAGCCACAATGATAAAATCACATTACTTTACATACACAGTGGATGAGCAACGCAAAGAAGAGCAAAACGAACGTCAATAACAGAGAAAATGAAAGCAATTTGATATTGAATGTGTGTACTTATGTAAGTGTATATAGCTCTCGATATTGGTTTGATATTTCTTGCTAAGAATATCACTTGCTCTCAATTGCACTCACTCTTCCCGCTCGCCATCGATGTTAATAAATATTGTAATGAATGTTAGAATATTTAGAATGTAAGGCTCAATTGAAAATATTTAGGCCTGCTAGCTAGAGCAAAAGCATATGCGAAAAAAGTTACAGACTTAATCAAAAATGCCTAATGCGAAAAGTGAACAGCCAAGATATAAGTATTTAAATAATAAACACGAATGTGTTTAAAATCAATTTCAACATCAGAAGAAAAATCTTTAAAACAATTCAGAATTAGGGTACATGTCACCCATAAGAATTTCAAGAACAAATCTACTGACTGTAGACTGTCTATTTGCATTTTGCTTATTGCCACAAATCTGTAATGCGGCTTTTTCCGACGTACAAATGACTGATTGACTGAGTAGAATGCCTGAATGGCTTCATCAATGAGCGCTTGCTTGGGCATATCTGCAAAGCTATTTTCATATCAGCTACTTGTTTTTGTTTGTCTACGCTACTACGTTAATGCTTCTGTCTGTCTATAAATCGTAGCGATTTTCAAAATGCAAACACAGCAAAGCGACGCGAAATTGGATGTTGTGTCGAAGACCAGAAAAATACCAGATTTCATGCCTACATATACACATATGACGGCTCCCTTAATCATGCCTTATACGTTGCCGCTAAATTTTTATCCGAAGCAATAAAAGTATCCTCGCAGCAGATAATATCTGCCACTTACGCAAACATACACATAGCCATATGTGTTAGTAAACACTTAACCCACACTGCTTTGCTACTTGTAACATCTTTGTTTTGGTTTTCTCGGCAGTATTTTCTTTTATTTCGTAACGGTTTTAAAATCAATGTCGCATGACTTTTTATGGCATGGAAGCTGTCTGTATGTAATCCTTCATTCGCGATCGCGATGGCACAAAACGTACTATCAGGGGAGTAGCAAATAAATACCAACAACAACAATAAAATCACATGCAAACACAAAAAGTACGTAAATAACCTGCGATATAATTGTAACGTTGGAATTTAATTTATTTTATTTTGTACTCAACTCAAGCTACATAATCACATACAGACGATTTCATTAAGCCCCTGCTAAAAATGCGGGAAATAATCTATGGAAGAAGTGGATGTGAAGTTTAGGAAGGCGGACATCATTTGACAGAGCTGAAATCAAATCCACAATTCAATCGATCGATTGCGAAAGTATCAGTGGTGTATCTGTAGTTATGTGATGCTTGTGTATTTTTGTATCTGTTTAACGGTTTTTGTATAGCAAACATCAAACGGCAAGGGGCGTAATCAAGTGACAACCGTAAAAATTTAAAAATGAAACAATATCTGCCAATTACGCAAACATACACATAGCCATATGTGTTAGTAAACACTTAACCCACACTGCTTTGCTACTTGTAACATCTTTGTTTTTGATTTTCTCGGCAGTATTTTCTTTTATTTCGTAACGGTTTTAAAATCAATGTCGCATGACTTTTTATGGCATGGAAGCTGTCTGTATGTAATCCTTCATTCGCGATCGCGATGGCACAAAACGTACTATCAAGGGAGTAGCAAATAAATACCAACAACAACAATAAAATCACATGCAAACACAAAAAGTACGTAAATAAGCTGCGATATAATTGTAACGTTGGAATTTAATTTATTTTATTTTGTACTCAACTCAAGCTACATAATCACATACAGACGATTTCATTAAGCCCCTGCTAAAAATGCGGGAAATAATCTATGGAAGAAGTGGATGTGAAGTTTAGGAAGGCGGACATCATTTGACAGAGCTGAAATCAAATCCACAATTCAATCGATCGATTGCGAAAGTATCAGTGGTGTATCTGTAGTTATGTGATGCTTGTGTATTTTTGTATCTGTTTAACGGTTTTTGTATAGCAAACATCAAACGGCAAGGGGCGTAATCAAGTGACAACCGTAAAAATTTAAAAATGAAACAATGCATAAACAAAAGCAACAAGAAATATTAGGTCAAGTAAACAGTTCGTTCTATCTAAGTATCTAAGAGATGGCATTATTTTCCATAGTACTAGTATTACGTGTCGCATCATGTTATACTATACGGCGCTGAAAACGTGTTTATTCGCGCTAAAAGTTTGTCTTTAACAGTTTTTCGATTGATTGACTCAGTACGTTGTGGGCGCTCGTCAAAGATGGACACTAGCAAAGAGAAATTCGCTATATTTTACAATTTTTCTTCGATCAAGGCGAAAAAGCGGCCAAAACGGCTGAAAAAATTAATTTAGTTTATGGGCCTGATACTGTAAACGAATGTGTAGCACAAAAATGGATTGCCAGGTTCACGCGTCGAGAGGCCTGTCGTCGAAAATTGCGATAAACTCATGGAAATAGTGGAAACAGACCGTCACGTGAGCACTTATTTAATTGCTGAGGAACTAAAGATAAGCCAGAAAATCGTTTGGAACCATTTGCATTACCTTGGATCCAAAAAGAAGCTCGATGTTTGGCTGCCACACGAACTAAAGCAAAAAAACATGATGGACCGAATTTCCATCTGCGAATCGCTGCTGAATCGCAACAAAGCTAACCCGTTTCTGAAGCGGATTGTGACTGGCGATGAAAAATGAGTCACTTACGACAACATCGAGCGCAAACGGTCGTGGTCAAGGCTCGGGGAAGCGACCCGGACGGTGGCCAAGACCGGATTGACGGCCACGAAGGTTTTGCTGTGTGTTTTGTGGGATCGGCAAGGAATCATCTACTATGAGCTGCTCCCCTATGGCCAAACGCTCAATTCGGCCCTATACCGCCAACAACTGGACCGCTTGAAGGCAGCACTCATCCAGAAGAGGCCATCTTTGATCAACAGAGGCCGAATTGTGTTCTATCAGGACAACGCCAGGCCACACACGTCTTTGGTGACGCGCCAGAAGCTCCGGGAGCTCGGATTGGAAGTCCTAATGCACCCACTTTATAATCTGGACCTGGCACCAAGTGAATACCATCTTTTCCTGTCCATGGCGAACGCGCTTAATGGTGAGAAGTTGGCCTCAAGAGAGGCCTGTGAAAATTGGCTCTCCGAGTTTTTTGCCAATAGAGTCGCAGCCTTCTACGAGAGGGGTATAATGAAGTTGGCAACAAGTTTACGAACAAAACGGCGCATATTTGACTTAAATCGAACAAATGTACACAAAGTTATTATCTTTTGAAAAATCAATAAAAAACCGAACGAACTTTGTACTTGACCTAATATATGTTATAAAATAATTTCAAATATTTGAATAGAGCACAAAATAAATCTATAAACTTCTCAAGCAAAAGAATTGAAACTTTCTTTAATCAAAGACGATTATGAGAGAAACGCATTTGTTCAAAGGAGAAAAGACCAACAGAACTAATTTTTGAAACCGAGGCCGTAATAAAGAAAGAACCTTCCTCTGAATTATGTAGAACTAGTGGTTAGAGTTACATATGTCTTCTACTTTCAGACAACACAAAGTTAAACAAAATAACTCAAAATTAACAACAAAACAGAGTCAATTAGCTTAGAAATTAACATATTTTCAAAGATTAAGATTAGATTTCAAAAAATTTAGTTTATTTGTTGTAAATAGCTAATATTTGACAGACATCTGCCAAAATATTGTTTTGATTTCATTTATGGAGACTGTCGTGTTCAAAGAATGGAAACGAGAATTATTATTCTGCCTTACAGCAAGAAGGAGTAAAGTAGAATAACTTGTTAATTATTCATAATTTAAGGATACTCTTTCATAATTACAACAAATATATTTTTTTTCGGTCATTTCATTAAATGGTATTTCCTTTTCTCACTATATATATACTAAGTATACGCTCTCGTCTTCTTATTGAACACTCCCCACAGGCTTACAGGGAACCTTGACATTAATTTCTTGTCAATTGATCCTAATTGCGCAATTAGTGAATATCTCCATTTTATGGTGAATTAAGAACGAGTTTGAATTATTTAGAGTGCCAAAATTCTCTTAACGGACAATTGAATAAACAGATAAGAAAAAATAAAAAAGAGTTTTTTGGAAATTCCCACAGCTATGAAATCAGTCTTAATTCTAATGAGTGGTGAAGATAATAGTTTCAATCTATGGTATTATTATTTAACTGAAAAAACTAAACACCATTACTACTACTTAAATCGACTTTCATGAAAAGAACCCACACAGCACTGCACCAATTGACTTCAAGTGACAACGCTCATTGTAACACTGCAACTGAATGTTGCCGTTGTGACAATCAAGTGATATTCACGCAGACATTCTTGTGTGTTTAGCCAGGTGCAAAGTTGTATCTATCACGCAGCCATTGGACAGCACATATACACATATGTACACCTACGTCCATTATATCAAATGACAGAGCATACACATGCACGATCTGTGAAATGGAATTTTGTCAATCTCCGTAACCATAACAAACACCAACAATACTTGGATTACCTTCGAAGACTCAATTTTGGTTTCTCACAGCTCCGAAATATCGCCAACAGCTGCGTGTGAGTATTAAGCGTACATTCCAGCGAAATACATAGGTGAAGTCGATTTTGATAAGTTATGACATATACACTTTAAGTGAAAATTTATGAGCGCAAAAAGAGACTTAATGACTGCAAATACATTATATAAATATCAAACTGCAGCCACAGGATCGGAAACAAGAGCGCAGTTCGTTTAGTTGAGTCAGAGAGAAATGAGTTGACAACTGTAGTCCAGTTATCACTTAGGTTGACTTAGACTATTGTACTTCATACACATATGCAATCACATGTATAGGTATGTGTGATAGTGTACATACAAATGTATTTTTAGTATGTGAAAATATTATTAAATTGTAATCCTTAAGGATATTCCAGTTTGTAAAACGCAAAGGCCCATATAAACATAGCAGAGTTGCAAGCAGAGATTTCAACACTGGGTAAACGTTGTATGCACTGCGGTTACATCTTCTCGCCTGTTCGTGCACTCGACTGTGAAGCTACGCAACTTTGACATTGCTATTGCTGTGACTGCGCTTAAAGTGCAAAACAAATAATCAGGAATACGAAATATGGGACTTAAAGACTGACGCACACGTCTATGTACATATATAAATAGAAACACACTAACAGAACACACTAAATTTCTGCTTTAAATGAAGATATTTGCAGAATGAAGGTATTTTTTATAAGGTTTGAAAAGTAACCAATTATGAGCTATGTAAATATGTAAATAAAATTTTCAAAAAGAGAACTTTCGAAACTTAATGAAAGCTTTTGTATTCATCAAAGCTTGCACTTATATTTAATCATGATAGACATTTGTGTTTAGCTTTTTCCAAAGCTTTCATGGCATATCATAAATAAAGTCACCGCTTTCATGTGCACAACAACATTTAACCTTCATAATTTAGTGGTACATTTTTTACAAGCTAAAGCTTTTTTGGACGCTTTCACATATTCTATATATAGTTTTCACATGGTACTCACCAATACATACAATCTTCATTTATATGCTAATTGTTGATGTAGTTTTACTTAAAAGCTCTTCATCAAAGCTATTGCTTTTCAAAGTTTCCAGAACAGATATTATAAAAACCTCAACTATAGGAATATAACTCCAATACTAAAAGTATTCTATTCCATAAATATTTCAAGATACACCTTTGAGTTTAAAATTAAAAACTTGTAATCAAAAGTAGATTTTATGAAGCAAATACTTCAAATGTCGCTTGTTAATAGAGTACAGGCTGAAATTGCAATATTTCGTAAAAACCCAACCCAACATTGTGGCAGTTTAAGCACTTTTATACGAGTATGTAAAATCCTCCTGTGTGGCTGGTTGGCTGTGTGGTTTCTGTAGCGATGCGATTGTGAATGCGACCATGCAACATCACTCAGTGTCATTGTATTTGCTTAAAAACCGGAATTGCACACACTTGCAACTGTTACAATTTCCATGTCCCTAACATTGAATAGAAGAGAATTGAGGGGAAATTACTCTTTTTTACGGAAACGTACAAAATACCACTAATTGAGGGAAAACCTTGCCACAAAAGGCAGTAAATGTATAATTGTAACATTTCAGTCTCTTCATTTCAAGTTTTTTTTTTGTAAAAAGCGTCAAACAGTTGCTTGTATGCACTCTGTAGAAATTATGAAAACGAAAAAGGAGGTGTAGTACAATTAAATCTTCCAGTTTCTAAATTGCCTTTATGCCACCTACGCACACTCTTCTCTTCAATTAACAAAAAGCCTCTTAACATTGCTGTTGTTCCGTTTGAAAACCATGCAGAAATGCCTTCGAAAGCTACAATGCCTGGCCATAATATGCAACCAGTAAACGGCTTTACTTTTCGCATCACTACAAAACCACTTTACTTCCCACACAAACACACACATTTATATATATAGATTGTTATGTGCAATGTACCTTTTTGCACATCATCACATCACATAAATACATGTTTACATACAAGTGCAATTGTGCCGCTCATTGCACACACTTTATTCCATTGTTATTATTCGAATTACTTTGCACACTCACCTATATATTTGCAGTTAGCAATGCGCTCATCGCTGTGATCACTGCAGTCTGATTCGCCATCGCAGGTGAAGCGGATGGGTATACAGGCACCGTTGCCACACTGAAATTGTTTCTCTTCGCAGATTTTTGCTATGCTCTGTGCTGAAAGATGGAAAGCGGAAAAAATAACATTATCAATATGTATTTCTGAATTATATATACATTTACCATTATTAGTAAAGCGATTAAGATAAATTAAGCAGCCATCTTAATATACCAAAACACATTCATCGCTCATTTCTATAAGACACACTCAACTTTATGATACCCAAAAATAATTGAATTAGATTATACGGTAATAATTATTAGACTATCTTAAAAATTTTTTCTATAAATAATTTTTTTTCTTGGCGATTGAATTTCCAGTTCAAAATTACATTTTAGGATATTTATACTCTGCACAGGCTATATTAAGTTAGCTACGAAGTTTATAACACCCAGCAATTAATGTGACGAACTTAATTAATTTACCCATGTCCGCCCGTCTGTATGAAAACGAACTAGTCTTTCACTTTTTGAAATAATCGATCAAAATCAAACCCTTGTACAGAAAAAAGTTTTATTTGACAAGATATCTTCACGAAAATCGGCACAGATTACTTTCCAAGTCAGGGCTACAATATTTGAAAAAGTTGTAGAGGTCGAGCCAATATATATATAGGAACTCAAACTGGTCGAAAAAAATCAAGATAAAGAAGTTTGTATATCTTTTTAGGCATTAAGAAATGCCCATGTGAAGAGTATTATAGCTTCGGTGCAGCCAAATTTAACGAAGTTTTTTTTTTCCTACTGCTTTCCGAATGCTTCTATAACTACTTCACTTAAGTTTTGCACCCTTGGAGCCTTCGCATTACAAATGCATAAATTTGTATTCACTTCTTGGCATAACAAAAGCTAACAGTATTTATCTTTGCTTGCTGTTGCAAAAGGATCATCAAGCATTCAATGAAATGCAACAACAGTAATAAAGACATTACAAAAATAAACAATTTTCTGCTGTCTAAGCATTTTCACTCAAGTGAGCAACAGTTATTTAACGGTATTTTATATGTCAATTTCCACAGTTTATTTCTTCTTCTTCTCCTTATTGTTTTTGCGCATGCAAACTTAACCAACAACAACAAAAATAAACTGAACAGATTGAGAGAACCACTCTCTGGAAGCTCATTGAGACATTTTGTAAATAAAAAATTAAACATTTGACTAAATGATCAAATTATAAACATTTTTCTATCACTAATTTTTTTTTTTTTTTATTTAATGTTTCATGTATACTATTTATTTTAATACTTTAAATCGATTTTCAAATTCAAAGCTTTTATACGACACTAGGAAATTGGTCCAATACTAATTTAAAAAAAAAAAAATTACAATAAAATTAACATATGTTATTTATATTTATAAAGTTTAGATTTTAAACGTATTTCATTATATTTAATGATCAAAATTTCTAAATATAAAAATTGTTTGTACGAGAACTTATTTGAACTTTTAATGTAATCTGCATGTTACGCACCGTTGGAAAACCTACAAATGCTTTGCTATTTTTAGGACGCTGTATTTAGGTATTACGAGAAACCTAAGTAGTTCAAGCAGCGTTATGCGGAAAAGCCCTTTCACTATCGACACTTTCATCGCGGCACAACGAGGAGTAGCAACAACGCTGCCTTCAGCATTTTCCGTACGTCCTATGCATACACATATACCTCTACAAGCCGACATTTATTTTTCTATAAATTCTCTATTTCATTTCCAATTTTTTTCAGATTTCTCTAACAACTGTGCACACTCCGCGGCCCTTTCCCATGGCAACATACAGCAGTGTGTATGTAGGTATTTGTCGGCACAACAACACTGCTTCCAAATCGAAAAAGTTTTATTAAAGGCAAAAAATTGTTCCCTGAAAGAAGTTCTACTTTTTCGATTATTTATTTTACCCGGCATGCGTTGGCGTAAAATTGTCAACACCAAAAAAAAGCTAACAAGGGTCACACACATAAATATATTATATGTGTATGTGTATATCTGCGCCATGTCCAGGAAACGTAGAGCATATTTTATGCGCTGCTGAACTTTGTTAGGATGTCATTATCTGCAATTTCTGAAATCAATCTCAGAAATCTTTAGAAACAGTTAAGAGAAAGACCACGCGATAGGAAAAAAGCACAAAATTAAATGACTTTTTTCGTTTTCAGTGGACATTGAAAGTTTTAAATTGACTCCGAATATCTTAAGAACTATAAAAGCAGTGAGAAATTTCTAAGAAAGACAGAGAAAGACAGTGATTTTTGGATGACTCAAATGATTGTATATATTAAATATTATTAATTACTTAAACTCTGCTGCTTATTCCCTATTTCATTTAGTTAGAATTGTCTTATCCACCACCTTACCACTTCACCTGGTAAGCTGCTTCGACTTTTCCTGCATGATGCTCGAATACTTCACTTCTTTACTCTTTGACTTATACCCGTTTGACTTATTAGCTTGCATCGTCCCTTAACTCTTTAACTTTAAGCACCCACCTCATTTATCTCCGCTAACCACGCCACGTGCACTCTCTCCGCGCATAAGTGTATTCTCACCATAGTAACTACCAATATTTCTTAGGATTGCATTCCTTCAATACCTGAACAAATCTCCAGCCACTTAAAGGTTGCAGCTTCGTCTCTGCCGGAAGCACTTATCTTAAACGCGCGCTGCTGGCAGCTCCTCACACACAACCAAATTCTATTTATAAATTTCAACATTTGTGTAATGTAAGTAAGTGTTCCACGAAAGATATTGAAAATTAGGTATCGGTTAAGAAGCGAAATAATTAGCTTCATACCGGTATATTATATACAGGTAAAGCTACATACGTATTTATATATATCACATGACGTGTGCTAATAACGCCGTTAGGTGGGCAATTAGTGGAACTACTCATTATAACAGATTTTCAGGAAAATCGTTCTGAATTTGTCATATCCGCCTTCATATTGACATTCGTACGACAAATAATTACGTGAGAAGTCAATCGTAAATATGTATTATCAGCCATACCTTACTAGTTAGTTTTTGCTAACTAAGTATAGATAGTGAGTTAAAATCGTGAGTGATCATCTCTCAGAAAGTGGTTAAGCATTGAGCGTAATTCTGACGAAAAATTGGTGAGCAAGCTTACACTTTTCGCAGCCTCCGTTAGCAAAATAATGCAACGACGTAGGAAGAAGGAAACCGACCAGATATATTGTAAATACATATGTCCGCGAATTTGCATAATATAAGAGATACAATACTCGCGATCTAACGATAAGTTATCAAATATTAAATAAACTCAGATTATTATTATATAATGCAATTACGCAACGTCAACTTCTTCACTTTGCTAAAAAAAACAACGTTTTCTCCATATTATATTATTAGCACTCCAAACTATTTTCTATGCTTCATTTTCAGTTGTCACTTGCGACATTGGCATCACCTATTTTTCCAACACATGCAACCCACCATATTGGCAGTGACAACTTTCTTTTCAAACACTCAGATTGACAGCAAAGTGTTGCACACCTTGAACTGTTATCGCCCCAACGCATTCGCATTCAACTGCGAAGGTGCTGGCGCCCCACTTAGCAAGAGGTCCCCGCAAACGGTTGCACACAAATACTTGCAGTTGTTACCCAGAGAGCAAATGAAATTTGCCAAAAGAGTAATAAATTTTTGTTTTAGAATAATTCGAAAGCAGTACGTTAAAGACTAAATCTTTACATATGGCTGCAATGGGGAAAAATCAAAAAATTATAAAGTTTGTTTATTCCGACAAAGCACAAAACAGTATTTATGCAACTCTTCACAAAATGTTAAGTTCCCTTCTAAGGGCTTACATTAGCATACCACATGGTTGGATTGAAAGCTTTAATATCCAGAGATAAAAACAGAATTGGCATGAATGAATTAAAACGAATGAAATGTGTGCGTGAAAGACAATATTCTAGGACCACCGCCTTATCTCTTGGCTTGTCTTTTACTTATCACCCAATGCGGGAGTATGTGTGTATGTCGTATTTGACAAGACATCGCTTACTTTCTGATCCCACTTTAGTCAACTTTCCATGTGTTTATTGTTGAGCTTATGGGTTTTCATAGTTCAACGCGCATAAATAAGTATGCGAGTTCTCCACCTTTGGCACAATGGATATGTCAAAGGATATTGCTGCTTGCATAGCTGTTATTTGTCAAGTAAGGCGGCTTATTACAACTCGACACTTAACAGATCCACCCATGCTCTACTAGCAGCTATATATAGGCTCAAGCAAACAGCCACTTTTGAATTTTTTTTTCGTTTTTATCTCTTATTTCCTGCCATTTTTTCAATTTTCTCACTTTTCCTTCCAATCAAAAACTTGTTTTCCATTTCGTTCATCCTTTATGTAAGACCTGCGTCAATGGTAGCCACATTTGCGCCTTTTCAAGCTGAATGTCCTTTTTACACGCTTCACTGCACCTTAGCCTCATCCTCTTTTAATCCTCCGCCTATATCCAAGTATTGCATGGTGGTTTGAAGTTTGTTTGCATTCTGCTCTGCAAGTCAAAACTCCATGGCGTCGGCGAAGGTTTCCATAGGCAAGCAGCCAGGCGAACAGACAGTCACAGCTGTCAGCCGCCATTCAATGAAGAAAAATTACGTCCATGATAATATTTTATCGACCTTCAATGCATGAATATGTAAGTGCAAATGTGCGCAGTCAGCCAAGCTAGTCAACGACGAGATGTAATCAATTTGTTTCGATTAGAAAATTTGAAAAGTTTGTGTTTCCGCCCACCGCTGGCGAAGCACGCCCCGGCAGCAATTACTTTGCCACACAAGCATACAATACACTCACACATATATAAAAAACTGATATACGTGCAATTTTTTTTAATGTTATTTTTCTGTTTGCCTTGTCCCTACCTTTCGCCTACCCTTTATTATTTTTTTCAATTTTCTATTAGAACTTTCACGCATGATGGAATTATGTGTGCCAAAAGAGCCCTAGTTAGCAAATAGTTCCTTTCGCTATTAGCTCGCTGTCTGTATAGACAATGGCTGTGAAAGGTTAGATCGACTGCATACATTGCTACTTATACGCAATAGTATCCCCCATCATTCACTATGACATTCATACGCTAGAATATTCATGGGATGCTTTTGGGGTAAATTTTCCAAACTTCTAAATATTGTGAGGATAGTGGGCACTTAATTTAATTTATTAGGTTTTTTAAACCTAAAAAGGGCATACAAGCAAATCAGAATAACAATTTCAACTAAGAAAAATAGTCACAAAGAAGAATAAATTCATTAAAACGTCACAATTTATGCAGAGAGCATCATTATGCAGATAGTTCAAGCTGTGGTAAGCATACATAAATACCGAAAACGTAAATATTATGTATGTATATTAGGGTGGGCCGAACATCCGTTTTTTTAGAATTTTCATTATTAAAACCGAAAATATTTTTCTTTGTTAAAAAAAAATATTTTCAAGAAAAAAAAATTTTCGGTCGTTAAAGTCAAAAGTTTTAGGAAAATTTTTTTGTTACCTTATAGCGAAATGGTCGTTATTTCAGTAACAATCAATTCTAGTAAAATTGGTTTTACATTTATGCAGTAGAAAATAGAATTCCCTATGAAAATAATAAGATCAGATACATTTTTCATCTAAAAAAATTAATACCATATTGAAAAATCTCACTTTAGAGGAAAATCGCAATTATCTCAAAAGCTATCAACTTTACGTAACTTTACTACAGGACCTTTTTTATAGAGAATTAAATATAAGGTAAGAAAAAAATGTTCCAAAAACTTTTAACTTTAACTGGATTTGGCAAGCCTAAAATGTCAACCAAAACAATTTTTTTTTCTTGAAAATATTTTTTTTTTTAACAAAGAAAAATATTTTCGGTATTAATAGTGAAAATTCTATAAAAACGGATTTTCGGCCCACCCCAATGTATATACATTGATTATTACAAAATTCATCGAAACATTAAGGGATGTTACGCGAGACATTTTTTTTCTGTAAATCAAGTAAACCCACTTCAAAGCCAATAAAACGCGCTTAAAATATTTTTGATCTTGATATCAAAGAAGAAATCTTAGTGCCAAAAACGTGTGTAACGACCACAAACTGAAAATATGTAAGACATTCCCGATTCCGTATACCCCTCAAAAATACTTCCGTATCAAATACATCAAAAAGTCTCTAAAGGTTGGAGATATGTTGATGCAAATATTGCAAAAACAAGTATAAATATTCAAAACGTAAAAAAAGTGACTTCTGAGTTCCAGAAAAAATTACATTATTAAATTAAATTTCTTTTAATTTCATTTTCTAGAATCAGCGCCTTTACTGCACAAAACCTCAGCTATTTCGTTTTTAAACATAGTTCCTCTTCTGTATCGCTTCCGCTTTCACTCATTTCATAAGCGACCTTCAATAACGAAGTGAATTGCATTTTCCAGCTATTCAACTTTGTCACATTTCCAATTACGCGTTCACAAAAGTTTTGACACACATGTGACGTCTATGACCTCGTGTCATGAAACAATGTAGCGAAGGTTCTCACCCAAGCCACCTCTGCCATAAAACAGTTATGTGTTATTGTTGTTATTGTTGCTGCTGCTATTGCTAAGAGGTCCACCAAATGCTTTATTACGCTGTCAACAACAGTTGGTGACGCGAAGAAATACAAAATATCAGTTCAAAGCTGTGTTAGTGAACGGCGGCGACAACATGCGGCAAAATAACAATAACAACCACAATAATGGAAAGTAGCAGTGGATTTCCTAATAACGGAAAACGCGTATGCCTCCGTTGTCTCAATGTTTGGCGTCGAAGCGTTACTTCCGCTTTAACGCCGTTGGGGTAGTGCCGGCAAAAGGCAAACCTCTAGATAATACTTGCGGCAATATTATACATATGCATACATATGTAGATGGGTACACCCGCGCAACTTTTCCAATCAACTTGTCACGTCTAAGTCTGTCACGTACGGAAGTTTAGTGAAAAGGTAACCCTTTAAGGTGCCTTATATTAAATAGCAGAAACGCTAAAGTTATGTAAGACATGCCTGGTGAGTACCCACATTTCTTCATGCTGTGATCTCAGACATCTTCGGCGCTTGGCATTTGTTGTGAGCGCCTAACCGTCATTTTGAAGTTCTCATATGGGTTGTCGGACTACTCGAATTGTTGGATTGTGCAAATGTAGGTATTTAGTTTAAAAAATTCTGCTCGAAAAAGTTTTTTCTATAAATGGCATAACTATTTGCTCCTTTGCGTTTTGCGGTTGCCCATTCACTGCTGTGGGGATTCACGGTTGTCACCTTTGTTGTTATTTGATTATTACCATTTTGTTTTAGGCATTTGCCCAATTTGTTTTTTTTTTCATTTTCATTAGCGTCAGCAACTTAGTTATTGTGACTGAACTTTATGTGAAGCATTAATCTATGAACTTCGAACGGGGCCGCGTTCTCGAAGCAAATCAGCATAAAGTGTTTGAAATATATAACAAATATAGCTATGTAATGTCAATCTCAAATTCTTCGTTATTCTTACTGAAATATCTCTCATTCGTTGCGTTGGAGGAGTTCAGCGTTTTACACTTTTAGAAAACCTTTTCAGTTTTGACACCCAAGAGCTCACCTTTCAGTAAAAAGAAGTTGTAGTCCGGCCGGGTAATTAATTGAATATAAGTTGAGAGCTATAAAGTAAACTGAAAATACAGGTACTAGAAAAAGAGTTTGAAATTTCTAAAGTATAATTTTGTATTGTTTCAAATAGGCGAATCTCATAAACTAGTTTTGCTATTTCAGAAGACTATTAACAAAACCGTACATCTTGATTGAACTTGCAAAAAACAACACAAAGAAAAATATATGATAACAAATTTGGGTATAATTTCAAAAATTAATTAAATCAGTTTCGGTTCGCCCGATTTTCGAAATTTTTCAGTTATTCGTTTGATTTGAAATAATTTTTTTTTAATACTTTTGAAGATTTTCTTTTTATAGCAAGCCATTTGTTGACTTATGGTACTTTCGCATAAATTAAATCTGACGAAGTTAGTTTTTATTTTATCCATGCTAACCGTAACATTTGGTTATATTAACCTCAATTTTACTAGAACCATTGGACACACATTCAGTATTCATTGACACTTTGACATTTTACAATATTCCAGCAACTCATACTACATTTCCCAACTTATATCTCGAAATTGCTTCACCAACTCGAAAATTTACTATGATATCTAATATCAGTGTTTGCGTTTCATTAAAAACGGATTAAAATGTTTGCATAAATATACTTTTATTTTAGTAATATGCAAAATAGTATACTAATATTCACTTAGAAGCACGAGGTCGCCACTCACATCCTTTCTTGCTGCTTCTCTTGAAAATCGTTGTTTGTGGTCTGTAAATGCAAAAACTCTCCCAAAACAAAAAGAAAAAAACGACAAACTTACTCTCCATAATGACTGTGTCTATTGAAAATTAAGCTTTAAAGTTTTATGTTTGCTTTGCGGGCGAATTCGGTTGGGCTTTCCCAGCTTAATTGCCAGAAAGGGAGTCTTCACTACATCATTACGTCGTTCGCTCCCAGAAAAGGAAGGAGTCGATTAGGCGGTCGTACCCGCAAGCGATGGATTTAAAGCAAATTAAGTGCATGTTAGTTATGAAATGTTCGTGAAAAGTTTTCCTACAAAATTAAGCAATTATGCTCATTAAGTGTTCATCATTTTTGGTGTCTCTCAAACTCTGAACTCAACTGAAACCGAAACTAATTTTCAACAGTCTTTCCTGGCGAAGCAACTAACTCGGTTTTTTTTTGGTGTTAGGTGAAAGCAATTAATAATTTAGTTTGTCTGTGGAGTTTGTTTCGTTTATTTGTGTTTACCTTATTAGGGTCGATTAAGCGTTCGTGGAATTACAACAAATATGTAACTTTTGAAAAATTGATAGCATACAGTCAGCTATCAATTTTGTGAACTGTAGAGATATTTGTCCTAACAATTTCATCACACGGCGCCAACATAGTGCTAAAGTGAATTGAATAATATGTGTATGTGGTTCGATTTTAAGCTCGTACATTTAAGAAAATTTGTTATACAATATTGTCACCTCTTTGAACTTTTTTATAAAAAAATAATTATTTAAGAAAAAACCAACAAACAGAAAATTACAGTAGAAATAATTTTGAATATATTTGCCAACTCTTTAAAATTTCATTTTAACTAAATTTATAATACAAATTATTTAATTTAATATGTGCATACAATAAAAGAGGTTTAAGCAAGATTTCTGAGAATATATTTCTGAGAAGCATTCTAGAATTAGACATGGATTATTGTCTAAGGCGAGGTATCTTCTCGAAATTATATCGGAATCAAGTTCTTGTAAGGAACCTTTGTATTTGTGGAGGGTATTATAGCTTCGGTGCAACCGAAGTTAACGTGATTTCTTGTTTTTTTATTAGTATATTACGCAATTTTTGATTTAGCCCGAAAAAATAACTTCTTTGCATGTCACTTCGAATGGAATTCAAATATTTTTCTCCTTTTAAAAATATTATGATGTTTATCATGAAACCGAAATTTAAAATTACTACAACAATTAGTCAGAAGCCTATAAATATTACCTGTCGGTCGCAATCATCCTACTTACACACAAATAAATAGTTGGGCTTTGTATTAAAAATGAGTTTCTATCAATTAAATTGACGATTGAATACAAACGCAATTTTAATTGGCTAAATTAAAATGGAATTGTCTCACGCACTGAGGCAACAACGAATACACAAATATTTACAATTACAACAACATTACAGTGATACTCGTACGCGTAGCAGTAAACAACAAATTTAAATGGTGCAGCAAAATTGAGCAAACGACACAGCTGAAGAGCGGAAATAAACCCACACACCTATGCATGCGTTGGTGTTGCTTGGTCTACTGCTTGGGGTAGCAGAAGCACGAATCGTCGTAGACGTCTTGTCCTAGAATTCTTGAGTCAAACGAGCCTTACAATAATAAACAGTGGCACGCAAAATACCTTTCAAAAGGGCAATAAAGGTTCCGTAATAGACCTAATGTTTGCTAACGACGCGCTTAGCAGGCACATTAAGTGGGAGGTGTCAGACATATACACAAATAGTGACCACATGGCCATAATTGCTGAAGTTTTGTTCTCCCGAGAAACGGAACCCCTCAGTATAAATACCTCTCGAAAACGAAGTTGGAGACAAAAGGAGTTCAATACCGACGTTTTTGATATCGTCTGGAGTACGGCAAAGGCTCCAGACGGCGACGCCACCCACTTGGTATCCGCTGTGCAGAAGGAACTAGTTGCAGCATGCGACGCAACTATGCGCAGGACGAGATACAATAACAAGCGAAAACCAGTGTACTGGTGGAACGAAGAAATCGCCACGCTGAGAAAGCTCTGTCACTCAGCTAGACGTCGCTTCCAGCGTAACCAAGGAGGCGAGAATGGAAATCGCCTCAGAGAAGCCATTAAACGCCAAAAAAAGCTCCTAAAGTCAGCAATCACTCGTAGCAAAAGAGGTTGTTTCGAAAAGCTTTGTAAAGAAGCAAACATAGACCCCTGGGGAACCGCGTACAAAATATGTATGTCAAAATTTAAAAATATGCCGCAGCAACCTAAGAACTTCCAAAACCGAAAAGGCCACCTGAAGAACCTTCATCATATCGACCTCTGTGCATGCTCGACACGATTGGTAAAGTGTACGAAAGCATAGTAAGAAACCGCTTGGAGTTAGCAAACCAAAAAACCGGCGGATTATCAGAGAGACAATACGGCTTTATAAAAAAGAGGTCAACTATTGACGCACTAAGTGAAGTCGTTGATATTGCGAAATGTGCAATAAGTGGCAAAAGATGGAAAGGTGGCACCAAAGAATATTGCGCGCTAATTACCCTGGATGTGAAGAATGCATTCAATTCTGCGAAATGGGCAAATATCATCAAGGCCCTGTTCGAAATACGCGCTCCCCAATACCTTATAAATATTATTATGAGTTATTTTGAGAACAGAAGGCTGCTTTTCGACACAGATGAGGGTACCAAGAGCTACTCTATCTCGAGTGGAGTACCACAAGGTTCGGTCTTAGGCGCCCTTCTTTGGAACCTGATGTACGACGGGGTGCTAAGACTACATCAACAACAATCCGTGAAACTAATCGCCTATGCGGATGACCTCATAGTGGTAGCAGTAGCGAAACATCTAGATGACCTCCGGGTCAAATGCAATGATTGCATAAATGGTATACGACGGTGGTTCGCAACCATGAGTCTAGAGTTGGCTGAGCAGAAAACAGAGGTCTTGCTCATTAGCTCCAGGAAAATTGAAGAAAAACTATCGCTCACCATAGGAGAATGTCAGATAACTTCACAGCCACAGCTAAAGTATCTTGGCGTTATATTGGACTCAAGGCTAAAATTTAAAGAGCACTTGGAAAACACGACGAGTAAAGCAAATAAAATCTATAATTCTTTATCTAGAATGATGGCAAATAGTGGCTGTGTGCGTTCCAGCCGACGATTTCTAATAGCAAAGGCAATGAGATCCGTTATACTGTATGCGGCTCCAATATGGATCCAGGCGCTAGACACAAAATCATATGCTAAACCAATAATCACAGTGTATAGGCTTTCTGCAATACGCGTGATAAGTGCTTTCCGAACCGTATCAAGCGACGCTGCGGAAGTATTAGCCAGTATGGTGCCCATTGACATCCAGGGAAATGAATTCGGGCGCAAAAAGAGAGGAAAGAACCAAGAGCCATACGCTGTGGCAGCAACGGTGGCAAACCTCATCCAAAGGACGGTGGACTCACAGACTGATACCAGACATCAGACCGTGGACAGATAGACAGCATGGGAACCTGGATTTCCACCTGACCCAAATGCTAAGTGGACATGGGTGCTTTAGAAGCTACCTTTACAAATTTCGTCATGACTACAGTCCTTACTGTCCGACGTGTACAGAGTGTATTGAAGACTCTGAACATGTTTTTTACCATTGCCCTCGGTTCTCAAGTATAAGAGAAAATCTGAAAACCACACTTGGCGGTAGTTTCTCGGTGGAAAATTTGACAGCACTTATGTGTGAGTCCTCTATTAAATGGAAAGCAGTCAGCGAAGCGTCAGCTTTGATAATGACAAGATTGAGACACTGAAGTAATACTTTGTCCAGTGGTTCCGTGGAAGAGATTTGGGTTGGGAGTAGGTTAGGTTTAGCGGATTAAAGTTCCGCACTTCGGCTTCCGATGCTTCCCCCTACTATAAAAAAAAAACACCTATGCATGCACGCATACATACATATAGAAATACGTGGATAAGTGCACACATTACAATGTACACGTGTAACAAGAAAAAACGTTAAATTCGGCTGCACTGAAGCTATAATACCCTTCACAGTCACACTTCTTATAGCACAAAAGGGTGTAAGGAGCCGCTTGTTTTGATTTTGATCGCTGTTTGTATGGCAACTATAGGTATGCTTTGGTAATGTGATCTGAACAAATTCTTCAGAGATTGTACCGTTGTATTGAACAATAAATCGTGCCAAATTTCGTGAAGATATCATGTCAAATTAAAAAGTTTTACACACAAGGGCATGTATTTGATCGTTCGTTTTGACAACTATATGCTTAAGTGGTCCGATATCAGCTATTCCGACTAATAAACGGCTTTTTTGACGTTTCCTTTTAGGTTTTAGAACTCTGTGACTAACTTAATATACCCTGATGAAATAAAAATAAGACGCGCATAATAGAGTGCGTAAACGTGTTTGTAGAAATGTTAACAGTAGTCTATAATTGACGGCGCAGCGTCACAGCTGACATTTTGCACTTTCCGCACGCGGTCACTCGGACAGACACTTGCATGGGTGTTTGTAGTTCACTTTGTCCCTGAAGAGTTCGCATATATGTACCATACAAGTATGTATGTCTGTCCATACGTGTGTGTGTATGTATAAAACTCATTTTGCCACTAGCACTTCAGTCAAGCAGTAAGCCAATTAGCGGAGAAGTCACCGATTCCGTCTAAATCATTTGTTCATTCGGTAACAGTAATTTGGTAAATTCAATTCAGAAATTTCACTCTACTATGGAAACTTTTGCGTATACACTGGTGCGCAAAGTAGTAGCAACTGTGAAGATTAACTTCCACATAATATATCTACATAGCCTGAAAGAAGAGTCCAATAAAACAAAAAAATATAGTTTAAAATACTAAAAAATACGCTTTTATAGCACTTCAAACTAAAAGGTGAAAAGTAATTCTTAAAATAAACTGTCAGTAATATTTAGCGAAAAATACTTGTATTATTGTGAGAAAAGTGTGTTATGTTGAATATACATACACAAATTTTAAGGATGTGTTTGAGTAAATTTATTATTATTCAAATGACAGCGTGTATAGTTAATGCTTATAGCTGCATAGTTTTCTTTTGTTGTTTTTTTTTTTTGTCCCAAAGTGTCATTCAGTTTCATTGTCACTGAAAAAAATTTACAAACATACAGGTGAAGCTAATAAAAATGTTCTAATATACCGCAATAAGCGAATAAGTGTTTAAAGTGGTGCACTTCGGTTTCTGTGCCCTTATATTTATGACTTTTACTACATTATTAGAGTTCGATTTAATTTTTATAAGAATGGGATTTGAAATTATAAAAAACACATAAAACAATTAAATATTTTTTGTTTCAGACCTTAATATATGACCAACAATTTTCAAACAAGAATTTTCAAACACGTATTTCTCAAAACAATTTTTAAATGATAGTTTTTCATGAAAAAGTTGAAAGGAATGTCAAAATAATATGATTTTTTCGTTTGACCCCCGTAGAGAATTAAGTTTTTTTACCTTTTGAAAGTATTTATAGTATTAAGGCTCTTCTATATTAATCATGCATATAGTAAAAGTAAATTCCAAAAAATTGTGGCTTCCAGAATGTACCCAAAATTCCAAGTTTGATTGTGACCTGCAATTTGGGTCACTTAACTTTGGTGTATTTCAAAGAATTTCTGAAATAATTTTATAGTATAAACTTTAATACTTGTATGCATTTTGTTCACAGCTGCAAGTTTTCTCTACAATACTGTACATGTACACGCATCGTTCGGTTTTATTGAGACATCACTTTGACTTTTCTCAAGCATAAGCAAATTCACAGCTGTACAGTCTTTACGTTGTACTTTACTTATAAGCCCATTTCAAGACAACAAATTTTGTCAAGAAATTTTCTGTGGCAATACTCTACTAACGCTGCTGTTTTTCTTAATTATGTACACAAATATACAGAATTCAATCAAATATTACTCGTGTTCACTGAACCCAAACGCCAGTGTCAAACTCTTCGTTCCAATAAGCATCGCGTAAAAAGCTTTCACTAAACTAACTGACTACCATTTGAATATACAATACAAATGAACAATACATTTTGTGTGTGTGTGTGAAATTATTGTTGCGGGGTGTGGACGCTGATGAAGATAATGTTCACTAGCCCGACGACGCCCTGATTAATTAGATAAATTTGCGGGCATTCTGGCATATACGAGACCATAATTACACATATGCATATGTACATATCGGCAAATTATCGCACTTGAATAATAATTATATAGCAAGATAGCGACCATTTAAATTTACTGCTGAAAGTGATACCTCCTTTTCAGTAACAACTTCATATTGTTATATATCCTATAGCAAGAGATTATTGGCATTTAGGGTGAAAGACATTTGTCATAGCTAAAAAATAAAATATTCTTCTTCAAAGCGGTAGAAAACTTTACTCTTCTTATAGTGATGCGTTAAAAAGATAGTTTTCTTCAATACAAATTTTATTAAAATATAATAGTATAAATTTATAAGTAACATAAGAAACATCAGAAGTTTTATTTAGACAATAAATTATAAATTGAATAATCGAAGTATACCAAACAAAACATGCTGTTACAACAGAGAACTTAGAACAACAGTTGTTCTAAGTTCTCTGGTTACAATGGTTCCATCCAGGATCGAACTGGAAACCTTCTGAGTATAAAGAAGACGTGATAACCGCTACACTATGGAACCACTTATTTAAACGACGGCAAATCGCAAATAAATCATAGGCTAAAGGAAAGAGAATATAAAGAGAGAGCTGCTACTCTTGCTGCTTTCGCTTAGTCTAATTCTTAAAGTTTAAGATTATTGAAGTAAAACGAAACCTCTGCGTTTTGCCAAAATGAGTAAAACAAATGTTTAACGTTTTAAATAGATTTTTCAACAAAAGCTATAATTGCAGGGACACTAATATATTTATTTATCGTTTATGCACATATGTACAGATTATATATACAGACAAATCTGTATATATCAAATATCAATATCATCACAAATATCGTACATGCTAATGTATTATTTTATTACGCAATTTATATGAAGCAATTAAAAATTAACTAATATTCAAACAAATATTATATATTTGTTTAAGTACTGAAGTGGGTTCAATTAAAAGAAAGTTTTTTACCAAAAATCGAATGAGAGTAGCAGCTAAAAAATTTAATAGCGTTAGGTAGTTTTAAATTTAAAATTTATGATTAAAAAACAGTTTTGAAAAAATTGTAGGTTATATCAAAAATTGTTTTGAAAAAAAGCTAAACTGATCATAACACTCAGTCCGAATTATGAAATAATTTTACCAGCAATCCCTTCCTGTGTATATGTTATTAGTATTGTCAACTTATTAAAACTGAATTCGAAGTAGTGCTACTTATGTGCAATACTGTTGATATGAAATATGTGCATTGCCAAAAGTTTAAGCTCATTAAATCATCTAAAAAATACACTCTCATTATACATATGTTAGCATTTTTTTGAGATATTTACCTTGGATATACCAATTAATGAAATAATTCAAATTAGTTCGCAACATAAAATTCCATTGAAAGACAAATCATTAACAAAATACCGAATTCAGGCAAAATAAATCAAAATCAAATTAAAACTTGACCCAAGTAAACCCAAATTAATAACTGGTGCACAGACATGGGTGTTTTCCAACACTCTGAAACCACGAACTGCTGCAGTCGAGCGAGTTCGATGAACAGACAAAGCGTTTATCCTGCGCAACATGTGGCCGCGTCCAAGCAGGGGCAATCAGATGGACACGCCGACCAGGTCAATGGAATAGCTGTGATAGGCACAGAATATTAGAGCGGCCGCCCTGTTATCGACCTACACTGTGCGCCATCTAATGATGATGAATCTGCATTTTATACTCATGTGTAATTGTGGGATGCCTTATTGACGCCTTCAACAGTGTTAATTCCTCTTTTGTTGGTTTCGGTTATAGTCTAGTGTACATGTGGCCTTCTCGTATGTATGAATGTAGTATGTCAATAGATCAAGACAAGTCAATTGTGGCAGCAATGTCAATGTATGCAGTCAAATGAAAAAGCCATATCAGTGCACATCACTGCCACGATTAATCACACGCCGTAAGCGGGAGCAGGGTTATGCCCGCTGATACAAAGTAAAACTTGGAAAGAGTTGGTACTGTAAGCAACTATTATTTTCACATAATGAAATCTTTACTCTTTTGCTGAATTGTTGTTAGTATTTTTGCATATGACTGCGAATAAATGAGAGTTTTATGAAAATGAAAATGGATCGTAATTTTCTAAATACTCACTCGCTTGTTGTGTACTTGAGCCCTGACTAATCTTGGAAGTTTTTTACGAATACTCGACACAAATATCCAGAACGAAATCAAATACAAAATTTTACTTCTGACATTTTAGTTATGATGTACTTGTATAAGGATTCTTTTGTTTTGACTAAAAAGTTTATATGCTATTTTTGTTATATTAGAATCCGTTACACCTCAAAGAGCTGAAATTTAATTTTCATTGTTATTATACTCTCGCAACATGTTGCTACGGGCGTAATCGGACTACTGCCACGCCCACAAAACGATATTAATCACAAACAAATAAATGATCCCGCCTCCTAATAGGTTTAATGTGCATATCTCCTAAATTGCTAAAACTATAATAACAACCGCCTTTCCGCCCACTCCCCATATAACGGTACTGTTAAAAACTACTAAAAGTGCGATAAATCAAGCACTAAAGCCGTAAGAGACATTAAATTTTATATCTGGGATGGCATGAAATGATTTTCTAGGAACGGCATTCAAAATTAGTCAGTACGCGTAGCATCGCCCACTTTTATTCATTTCAAACAAATTCGGTACATAACATTCTTCCCATATTTCTATATTATAGCGTGAAAAAGGGGCAAATTTGGATTACAATCACGCCTTTTTCCTATATAACACCATTTTAAAGTCCATCTGATTCTTTCACTTTCCACAATACATCACGCCACAATGATTGTATCGGGGTAAAACTTTGCGTGAATAATGCGTTTGAAGTATGCCGACTTTTGACCAAAAATTCTCTAAATCCAACCAAAACTGTTCAAGCCCCTATGTACTGAATATGTGAACCCCAGTGCCTATGGTTGACTTTTTACCGAAAATATCGGTTAATGCGGAAGATATATAATTGAAATTCATATAATAAAATAAATAAATGAAACTCTCGATAAAAGTACGTTTTTGTGTCAAAAATTGCTTGAATCGGATCAATAATTCCTTCAATATAAATTTTTGCCAACACCCGGGCTTTGATTTTTGCAAGTTGCGAGAGTATAAAATGTTCGGTCACACCCGAACTTAGAACTTCCTTACTTGTTTCTTTTGTTTTAGAAAAGTTGGTTTATGTTTGTTTTGAACTTTCTATCATATTCAAAAGTAAATTAATGCTGCTGCCATGCAAGATCAGTGAATCGAATCGGCGCTCCAACATCAAGCAGCGCAATTTGTATCCTGCGTTGACTGTACTTAAAAAGTCGTGTAATTTATGCGAAATTGATTTATGTGTACGTATGCCAAAAGGAAAAAACTTCCTCGAGTATTCTGATGCGATTACGTATGTATGTACATGCCTTGCTTTTCTTTCATCGCTTCACGCAAAATTTTGTTTTGAATTTCGCTGTACTTTTTATGCTTTCAAAAAGTTTCTTCATTCTTTCGCAAACACAGCATATTAATCCTTATATAATTTATGCTGATATTCATTCCTATGTTATTAATACTTAATATGCATACGCGCCTCAAAGCACGCCATTTGGGACAATGTAAATTGGAATTTATGCATGCCAATATATCTACTTGCATAGGTGTGTTATTTGCCCTTAATCCCTTTCCTCTTTTTCCACCGCTTTGTTAGCTTCAGTCTAATTATCTTCGATGTGCGTAATAATTTATATATACAGTGTGCATCATAAGTGAAGGTACGGTTGGTTAATTGGACTATTTTTGATATATTTGATTTAATATTAGTAAAAAATAACGAAAATAACCCGGATAAATTGATAGCATTTAATGGCAATAAAAATGTTCAAAGTTCATCAAAAATATGAAAAATGACATCGCAAAAGTATTGTTACAGCTAAAGATTAAGTATTTAGTTTTAATAATTCGTTTCGTATCCTTAAAGTCTAATAAAATCTTTTAACCGGTTTGGCATGGAGTGGGCTAACGGTTTGGTCATATCGGTTTGTATTTGCCGCCATTCTGTCATTAACACTTCTTTCAGTTGAGCTTTTGAATGTAATTCATGTTTTCGAATTCTATCTTCTAAGTATTTCCATAAATGTTCGCTTGCAATAACATCAGGACTTTGTGGAGTTGTTTCCAAAAAGCGAGGTACTTTATGTATCAGCCATATTTTGACAATATGTGCAGTATGTTTAAGATCGTTGTCCTGTTGGAAGTAGAAATCTTCCTTGATCCCCATTTTTTCCGCACTCTGCAACAAATTATTTTTCAGTAAACAAATTAAGGTAAACCTCTTTAGTCATTATTTCATCGAGAATAACAAGTTTACCGACACCAGTACTGTGCGTACACCCCTATACTAAGACCCTAACTTCTCCGTGTTTGATTGTTTTTGAGGTATTTTTATACTCTCGTAACCTGTTGCTACAGAGTATAATAGTTTTGTTCACCTAACGGTTGTTTGTATCACCTAAAACTAATCGAGTTAGATATAGGGTTATGTAGATATAAATGATCAGGCTGAAGAGACGAGTTGAAATCCGGGTAACTGTCTGTCCGTCCATCAGTGCAAGCTGTAACTTGAGTAAAAATTAAGATATCTTTATGAAACTTGTTTCTTGGTACAGTGAGACGGTTGGTACGGATGGGTAGGCGATGCCACGCCCACAAAACGCCATTAATCAAAAACAAATAAATTGCCATAACTAAGCTCCGTAATAAGATACAAGACTGTTATTTGGTACACAGGATCACATTAGGGAGAGGCATCTGCAACTAATAAATAAAAAAGTAGGCGTGGTCCCGCCTCTAATAGGTTTAATGTGCATATCTGCTAAACCGCTAATGCTATAATAACCAAACTCACTGGAAGCAAATGTTTTTAGCACTTCTATTGACGGTGTAAAAATAGTTGAAATCAGGTGGCAACTCCGCCCACTCCCCATATAACGGTACTGTTAAAAACTACTAAAAGCGCGATAAATCAAGCACTAAACACGTCAGAGACATTAAATTTTATCTCTGGGATGGTATGAGATGACTTTATAGGAACCGCCTTCAAAATTAGACAGTGGGCGTGACACAGCCCACTTTTAGGTGAAAACCCATATCTTGGGATCTGCTTAACCGATTTCAACCAAATTCGGTGCATAACGATATTTTCATGTTTGTGTGAATAATACGTTTAAAGTATGCCACCTTGTGACCAAAAATTGTCTTAATCGAACCAAAACTGTTCAAGCCCCTAAGTACTAAATATGTGGACCCCAGTGCCTATAGTTGACCTTCTACCGAAAATATCAGACAATCCACAAAGAAATCTCAAACGAGTATACCATTTAACTTTGCGAGAGTATAAAATGTTCGGTTACGTCCGAACTTAACCCTTCCTTACTTGTTCAGATTGAGTTCGTCGGTAAGCTGTCTCCATACTTTGATGCGTCCATCAGGTAGTTTACGTCCACCTGATACTAATATATTAAATTTCAACTCATCCGAAAATATAACTTTGTCCCAAAAAACGTCGTTATCTTTTAGTAATATAATCAAAAAGAGTGTAATTAACCAACCGTACTTTTACTTATACTGTACACTGTATGTAGGTGTGTATATTAGTATGCAAATTTGTGCGATGAAGTATTAAAGCAGCTTAATATGCTTAAGTCTCTACACCAAACAAAAGGACATTAAAAAATTTAACTCTTGGATGGGCATACATACTCCAATTGATTGTTCTCACATATGTATTAAATGCGAAATTGGATTGCAATGAGTTGAGTTCAGTTGTTTTGAGTTGACATACTTAGAAACTCATATTCATCGATTCTATTCTTACCTAAATATTTACCTTTACCTAAAGTGTACATGATAGTCGTATAAACAGATGTAAAGAATCTACAGGTACTACTACGGGACGAAAGTATAGAAAAGCAAATTAAAGAACAAATTCCAAGTTGATTGAATCATCCATATGCCTGAACACTTTAAAATCTAGGTAAAGAGAAAAATTATTACTCAGTGATTTAGTACAGTTGGTAGCAAACTACAGATTGCCGATTCAAACTAACTAACTCTAAAAATGAAAACGCCTTCAAGTCCTTCTTCCTGAGGGTAAAAACACTATGGTTTCCTAAAACGGTTAAAACCCAAAATATAAAAACTGAAATAGAAATAAAAAATTACTGTTATCAGTAAGAGAATTCAGTGGAATTGAAAAGTCACACACAGTTTAAAAAAAAAAATTCAGTTTTCACCAATATGTACTTAGATACATATTCACTGAGGCATTGGATTTCACGTGCTAAGCCGCAAGCAACAATTTCAACTCAAATCGAATTGCGTTGTCAAACCCCATTTGCTCAGAATACAAATATATACATACATAACTGTTTTTTACAAACATATCTACAATCGTGTATATAAAACTCAGCATAAGTCACGCCAGTTTAAATAACATATAAAAAACGAAAAAATAATAAATAAAAATTCTCTGAATCAATTTTGCACAAACAATTCGCAGACCTTACTGAAGGATGGTCAGAAAAACAATCAACGACACATTTTGCCAACAAATCGAAATATGTATACATACAAGTATGTTTATAAGTTTATATTGAAATCGAATGCAATGGTGAGGCACGTTTGGGGTCTCGCTACTCTTCGAGATCGTTGACATTTCTAGTTGCGTACAACAAATAGCGTTAGCAACACATACATAAAGATCTGGTATGTATATTTACTTAAATTTAAATATGGTTTAATATTCAGATACTTACCTATATATGTATGTTTGTATTTCGATTTCAATTATTTGTTGACACTTGTACTAAATTCGTATTTGTACTTATGTCTTTGTATATTAAGATAATTTTTGTGAGCATGACATGCAGAGCCAGCGAAGACACTGCAAAAGTGCTGGGATTCGCTACAGTTGTAAGAGTATGCTCTCCCGATGGAAATTGCAATGAGACACTAAAAAAGTCTTAATATTTTAAAAAGTTTCTTGATATCACAATTAAAATCCTAATCATAATTCTCTGAAAGGTACATATGTAGGTAATTTTTGGCTTGATATTTTTATATGCATAGGTAAGCAAGATCAGTAAGTTCATATACATTCATAGGTGGTTACAATGAATGATTATAAATTTTTTTTTGCCGTAGCCAGGTTCACGATTCACGAAGTTGTGGTGACATATACATATGTATGTATGTACTTAAATCATCAGTTAACAAGTAATATTCTCAAAATGTTCGATAATAAGTTTTCATATATTTCAGCGCGATAAATCAAGCACTAAACAAGCCAGAGACATTAAATTATATCTCTGGGATGGTATAAGATGATTTTATAGGAACCACGTTCAAAATTAGATAGTGGGCGTGGCACCGCCCACCACTAGGTGAAAACCCATATCTTGGGATCTGCTTAACAGATTTTAACAAAATTCGGTACATAAATGTTTCTCATATTTCTATGTTATAGTACGAAAATGGGCGAATTCGGATTATAACCACGCCTATTTCCCATATAACACCATTTTAAATGCCATCTGATTCTTTCACTTTCCACTATGCATATCAAGCAAAATATATTAAGAAATCTCAAACGAGTATACCGTTTGACTTTGCGAGAGTATATAAGGTTCGGTTTCATCCGTCCGCTTAGCCCTTCCTTACTTGTTTGTAATAGATTCATGTTTACTTGTAGATAAATAGTTTTTTTGTACTTCCGCTATTTGTTTGTAATAAAGGTAAATAAATACTACAAGAGAGCAGTCCGACACAGAGAAATGTTCTCAGTAAAAAGTATATAATTTCATATTAAACAATTGTATATTTTTATATAATTTGAAGATATATTATCTTACTTATGCTCAATAGTCATTAACTAATAACTAATTATATTAACAAATTATCATAAACTTTTTGGTTGACAGAAGAGCTCTGTGTCAAATAAAGAGAGTGTCATTGTAAAACAAAACATAGTAGAAGAGCAAACTGTGTGTATATACATACATACATACTGATATACTTTATAGTAGCTTTGCTTGTGAGCTGGCCCAAAATTTATTTTACGATATTAAATTCAAGTTTATTAATCAATGACCCATTCATATTATTTGGTTTTTGTGTGCCTTGTATATGATCTGGGCATATTTTAGTGATATAGAATTAGAGCAGCATGAAATATTTGACGAGACTTTTGAAATAACTTTTAGGATAATAGTATAAAAACGGTTAATAATTTATTGTTATGTTAAAATGTGTTATTTTTATTCAAAGAAACAAAAACATACAGTATCTTGTGCGAAATTCTGTTTATTTAATATGTTTAGGGTATCTTCATTGCAGAGTTTCATCTATGCTGATCAATAGTATTAAATCACCATACAAGTATCCCCGTTGAAAACAAACTATCTATAAAACAAGTAAGGAAGGGCTAAGTTCGGATGTAACCGAACATTTTATACTCTCGCAAAGTCAAATGGTATACTCGTTTGAGATTTCTTTGTGGATTGACTGATATTTTCGGTAGAAGGTCAACTATAGGCACTGGGGTCCACATATTCAGTTCCTAGGGGCTTGAACAGTTTTGGTTCGATTTAGAGAATTTTTAACCAAAAGATGGCATACTTTAAACGTATTATTCACGCAAAGTTTTGCGCCGATATAATCATTGTTGCTTGATTTGCATAGTGGAAAGTGAAAGAATCAAGTGGTATTTAAAATGGTGTCATATGGAAAATAGGCGTGGTTGTAATCCGATTTCGCACTATGACATAGAAACATGAAAAGAACGTTATGCACCGAATTTGGTTGAAATCGGTTAAGCAGATCAGAGATAAAATTTAATGTCTCTGACGTATTTAGTGCTTGATTTATCGCGCTTTTAGTAGTTTTTAACAGTACCCTTATATGGGGAGTGGGCGGAGTTGCCACCCGATTTCAACTATTTTCACACCGCCAATAGAAGTGCTAAAAACATTTGCTTCTAGTGAATTTTGTTTTTATAGCATTAGCGGTTTAGGAGATATGCACATTAAACCTATTAGAGGCGGGACCACGCCCACTTTTTAAAAAAAAGTTTTACCTGCAGATGCCCCTCCCTAATGTGATCCTGTGTACCATATAACAGTCTTGTATCTTATTGCGGAGCTTAGTTATGGCAAGTTATTTGTTTTGGATTAATGGCGTTTTGTGGGCGTGGCAGTGGTCCGATTACGCCCATCTGCAATACCAACCGTCTCACGGTATCAAGAAACATGTCTACTAAGTTTCATAAAGATATCTCAATTTTTACTCAAGTTAGAGCTTGCACGGACGGACGGACGGACGGACGGACAGACAGTCACCAGGATTTCAACTCGTCTCTTCATCCTGATCATTTATATATATATAACCCTATATCTAACTCGATTAGTTTTAGGTGATACAAACAACCGTTAGGTGAACAAAACTATTATACTCTGTAGCAACAGGTTGCGAGAGTATAAAAATCGAACCTTTATCAGTGAGTTCTGTATTAAAAGAAAGGAAAAAAAAGTGTCGCTATGCTTTCTATTAGATTCGGGGCAAGAAAAATGTTTCAAACCGTCGTATTGAATCTGAATTGATGCAGATCATTATGCAATTTATTACTTACTAGAAATTCAAAATGCGGTGGTTCCAACATACACGATGCCGCTCAACATGACAGTTTGTGTCTTTAGAGCAACTTCCAATTGTTAATAAAACAATTCATGCAAACTGAAATCAAAATTGCAGCAGTACGTTGGGGAGGTTCCGTTTCCATTTTTTAAAAAAAAATCTACAACTAAATTAAAATTATTCTCTTATTATTTTTAGCGGCTCCAACGCAGCATTGCTCACCTATTTTGCCTATTAAAAGGCAAAGCCCAAACTCTTGACCTACAACAATATATAATTATATAATAATAATTACTATTTCCACGCAATAAAAGCAACCTACCGCAAGTCGCTTTATAGTGCATACAAATTTCTTCAATCGTTTCCTCTTAGTTCAGAACAAAGATAAATTATTTTTCAAGATATAACTAAAGAGTACTTTAAGAGAACCGCACTCGAAGAGTACTTACTACGAGAAACTAACAACCGCTAAAGGCCACAAATAAATTTTTAAATTTAGTAAATAACATTAAAATGTTTATCAAAAAGGAAAACCAACAAAACATATTTTTGCATACAACAAAAGCAAAAACAATGAAAGGGCATGCGATTGGGGAAAGCAGACATGCGGATGGGTGATAGAATACGCCAAATCCAAATTATTATGTGTTACAGACGTGACAAAAACAACTACGTCCTTTATTACTTTCCAATTCAAATTACCACTACCGCGCAAACAGTAGATAGCAAGTGCGAAAAAACAGCACATAGGTGTGTAGTAAAATTGTTCGTAAACTTGTTAGAGAAAAATATATTACGTAGTACACACATACATATATACAAACCGTATGGATAAAAAAAGAGTAAACATTAATGTTTGAATGTAGGAGTTAGACTACAAGCGAATTAATAGCAGAGCGCAGATATTTTTATACCCTGAACAGGGTATATTATGTTTGCCACGAAGTTTGTAACACGCAGAAGGAAACGTCGGAGACCCATTAAAATATATACATATGTAAATGATCAGCATGATGAGCTGAGTTGATTTAGCCATGTCCGTCTGTCTGCCTGTCCGTCTGTCCGTCTGTCTGTATATATACAAACTAGTCCCTCAATCTTTATGCTATCGATCTGAAATTGTGCACCAGTCCTTTTCTAACAAAGAAGCTGCTCATTTGTCGGACCACTATAGCATATAGCTGCCATACAAACTGAACAATCGGAATCAAGTGTTTGTATGGAAAACTCTTTCATTTGACGAGGTATATTCATGAAATTTGACGTGTATTATTATTTAAGGCATTAATCCAATCCTCGAAGAAATTGTATAGATCGGACGACTATAGCATATAGCTGCCATATTAACTGAACGATCGGAGTAAAGTGCTTGCATGGAAAATTTTTTTATTTGTCGAGGTACCTTCACGAAATTAGGCACGAGTTATTGCTTAAGGCAACAACTTATTCTCCACAGAAATTGGTCCGATCAGATCACTATATCATATAGCTGCCATACAAATTGAACGTTCGGAATCAAGTTCTTGTAAAAGGCCTTTGTATTTGTGAAGGGTATTATAGCTTCGGCGCAACCGAAGTTAACGTTTTTTCTTGTTTCTGTTTAAAAATGTGGCCTGATCACTGCTATGAATCAGCGTTTTGTTAGTTTCTGAATTGGAAGCCGTCAAAAATATTTTTTTTCTATAGAACAGCGCAAAATACTTTATACATAAATGGATATATTTTAGTATTGCAATTTCACAGTTACTTTTGTATTTGCTTTTTTTTATTGCTCTCAAGTATTTTATTATTATTAATTTTTTAATTTATTCCACACTGTATATTGTACACAGTTTGAGAATTGAGCGCCACTTTGTCCACATCATCGCTGACTCATTTGTTATTGTTGTTTAATTTGTAGAATAATGCTTACGAGCAATTATCGTATTTTTTCGAATTTGCACAACAAAATTTCCTTTGGGGTACTTTGCCGAGAATCACGCCACCACGCTTATATTTATTTATCGTTGCATGTGAATGAAATTTCGAAGGAAAGCGCTAAAAATGAAATAAATGATGTAGCACAGTACACCAATGCGAGATGCAATTAATGATGCGAAAATGTGCGAATTACGACAAAGCACATTAATGTAATAGTTATAGATGTTTTCTTTCTTGCCTTTTACCTAAATGATTAGCATTCAAGAGTAGGCTAGGAGGAAATAACTAAGCCAATTTTCACACTTACAATAATAATAAGTAGCTTTTTAGCAGCCTCGAAATCTATAAATTGGAGAGACGAATTGAAATGATATCGCATGCTATATCTAGATTAATTTAACTTATCTTTTAAGAGTTTGAACTAACTGATATTTCTCGATTAATTTAACCAAAGTTTTTTTATAGTATTACTCAAACATGATCTTAAGGCTCGGCCATGAAAGCTCTGGAATTGCATATATTTTATTTAAAAAAATATTGTATGGAGGCAATTTTCAAATAAACATTCACCAGGGGCGATTTATAGCATTCTTTATCTGCTTGGTCATACTATATCCCTACAGTAGTAAAACTTATTGCTGCAAAATCATCAATAAATTGTTTAAATATTCAGTAAGGAAAAAGGAGTTGCTAGGTGTGAACTTCGTAATGGCAGAGCTGCGTGAAAACCATTTGAACGATCCAAAATATTTTAAACAAAGAGGTTAGATGCTATGCAGTACTATCATAAGTACTCTTCAAATAAGTATTCAAAATTATAAAAATTCGTTCAGGTCAAAACGGGCTTTTGTCACTTGTCAAACCAATTTTTATTTTCAAATAACTATTTCATTATTAGCTCCACTGTGTTACTGTGTGCCAATATTGTCACCGAAATTGCAAAAAAAAACTAGTTTTTTCTTTCTCTTCTTCTCATTTATGTATGTATGTAGACTGCACAACTGAACAATGACCTAAATTCGTCTTGCAGCAGCATTACAACAGCTGGTGGCATTTTTCTGCTGCGAAAATTAAAAAAATATACCCAAACGAGAATTCAAATATACATACATATGTACACATATAATTCATATACATGCACATATGTATGTACAGTCAACCCTTCTATAACGCGGTACTCTCAGAACGTGTTTTCCATATAACGCGAAATTTTCTTCCTATAACGGCTTATCTCATAGCGACATCTCAGTACATACATTTTGTTGACCAAGTCTTTCTAAACTTTTTTCCGTCCGTTTGTTCAGCTTTTGACGGTTTCATAGAACGCGCTACGTGTTAGCCTAGTTTGTAGAATTAAATCCGATTTTCTTATAGCGCGGTTACCATATAACGCGGTACGCAGTCACCTCGTTATAGGAGGGTTGACTGTACGTGTATAAGTACATAATCGTATATGGATGTAGTACTTGACCGCAAAAACTATGCACGGGTTCAGAAAAGAAATTTATAATAAATTAAATGAAACGGCAATAGTAGAACCATTTAGCCAACTGACTGACAGCACATTTTCTTGACAAGCAAAAGGGTAATGTTGCGTATTTCACATTTGCTAAAAATTTGCGTAATCATGTCAAAAACAAAGTAGCCTTTAAGAGATTAGGTAAAGAGCGAGAATAATTGTTTGTTACATATGAAAAAAAAGAGGAAATTCAAATCAGTTCTAGCAAACAGATTTCTTACTAAACGCTAAAAAGTCAAAAAATGAGATAAATAGAGAACACAGTTAAATTATATTATTTTAACATCAACTGAATATCTCATTTTCTAACTAATAAAGTTTATCTGTGATTTTAGAGCTGAACACTTTTTCAGGGCTCAATTAAAAGAAAAAATTTGAATACTATATACTTAAGCACCGAGTGCTAGCCTATATTAGAATTGTATGATCATGAAAACCAGCAACTTTGATGATGCTTAGTTCTAACTGAACCGTCAGAATGAATATAGCTCATCGAGTTAAAGTTGCTAAGTGCGACAAATTGCAATTATATACCTACATATGATTTGAAGGGCTGCAAAATTACAAACTGTAACAGTTTAAACAAATTTCGAGAAATATCTGGAGAAAGTTTCTAAAAAATTTTATGTGGATAGAAATAATAAAGGTGGAAATGTGTAATCATCGAGAAGATCTACGCGCCATAAAATCTATAACACCAAAAAATTATATACAGCAAACTCTCAAATTTGTAAATATGTACTTACGTTTAAGTGTGGATTTGTAAATTGTTTGCATATTTTATTTTATATGGGATATGGAAATATTAGTACACACGTAAGTGCCTGTTATGCAGTCATGTTAGCACATAAGTATACCATGTTGGCGTTATGATTTTCTAAAATGAGTACACACCCTGTTCAGCTGCAACCGAGAAAGGCGATAGCATTTCTGCATATAAATATATAGTAAACAAGATTTTCCAAACTCGCATTGATTAACATTTGCATCCCAACCAAGCAAGCAATTAAATATAAGCCACACTAGGGCATACATACATATGTACTTATGTGCTACATATGTTGTCTTATACAGGGACGAAAGTAAACAGAACAAAGTTTCTATCATGTTCTTAAGAGCCTTGTGCACAAACTGAACAATCGCATGTGATTTTGCATCTCTCTTTAACACATGAATACTGCCTTTTCCTGAGTCATTGCTAATCATAAAACCATCAAAGCTGAAAATTGTCAATTATGACTGTAAATCTATTTATCACAAGTAAAAAACTCTTTTACGCAGTATATAATATAATTTTTATTTCTTTAATAAATTTTTAATCAAAATTAGTTATAATAATATACATAAATATAAAAAGGAATGTACCAAAAAATATAATTAAATAATAAATTATGAAAATAATTTTCACTTGCTTGCTCCTTTCAATAGCCCTGCGTACGTCTTTCCCCAATCAGTTTTTTTTTTTTTTTGGCAACCATCAAGTTTGACAGTAATTTACTCCTCATATCTAGGCTATCAGTGGTGACAGTACTAAAGCATTCAGCTATTTCATTATTACACATGCAAGCAATATAATTCGAAGATGTCTCAGTTTAACAATAACAGTAACGGTCAGTTGACAAGTTAACTGTCCGTCACGACTGACATAAAAAATGTGAGAGTGTTGGTGAACCCATTCGCAGTTTCTTATAGGGTAGTTGCATATGTGATGTGTGTTCACCTATGTAGAATACAATATTTTATATGTTCCGACTTTTAGACACGACCAACACAACAACATTGCTTGAAATTCCAATAAAGCTCCTTTTATGTTAGCTCATCTCACTAGCTTTAAAGTACTGAGCTTGTCTGTAATACGGAATCATAAAGTATGATCCTCTAAATTCTCAAGTTCATAGGAAATATAAATACGAAAAGAGATTTATTTTAAATATGTAAATGTTTTAGTCTTGGCATACAATTTGTCGCAACAAATTGTTGCAAATTATGCACATACTTACGTATGACATTATTTACTGTTCTACTACAAACCGTCGAATATGTTTTAGATTTGGAAAATACCTATGCACGAGCACTGAGTTTTTTTCACGATAATAATCTGAACTCAATTATGTGAAATTCTGAGCAAAATTAAAATATATAATTTTCGTTTGTAAACTTATGTTTTATACTTTGTAATTGATATCGTTAGAGTTTAACAGTTGAGATAACATCACATCAGAGATTTGCTAAACGAAGAAAGTTTAGCGAGTGACTTAAATTGACTTAAGCGTTTTTTGACTTACGAGTGCAGGTACGTGTAAACCTGTATATTTTTGTGTATATCTATATATGTGTATATGTGTTCATTCAATTATACTTGTAGCATTGTCTGCTGACTTTGTGCGTTCTTGACTTTTAATTTCGGCGGTGCGCTGCGTCGCGACATTTAAAACAATTTATTTACTCAAGGTCCAGTCTTTTCTGTTTCTTTTTTTCTTATTTTTTATTGATATTTATTTTATCTTCTCTTCATGTAATTCTATGCTTGCGTCGATTGCCAATTAATTCTAAAAATTTTCGCTTCATCGCAAACAGTTATGAACTAATTTTCAGAATAATTGTTGTTTTGGCTTTTACTCTCTGTTATTTCACTTGTTGCAACTTAAACTTAACTTTGCATGCTGTAAACATAAGTTGGCAGTGTAAGTATATTTGCGTATGTATCTATATTGTATATAGATGTGTTTGTGAAGATGTATAATTCAACGTTCAATTAAATTATAATACACATGTTGACAAAATACTCGATAGCAGAAAATAAAAATTATTCTTACTTGAATGAAAACTTAACACAAGCGCCTTTGTATGATATGTATGTATGTTCACATGAGTTAGTTGGCCTGCCCACCAAATACTGTTGTTTTATGTGACATATTTTCTTAACTTTTTGATGGATACTAATGAGTTACCAAAGCTCTCGAATTTTTTCGTTTCTAATCTGAAATATTTGTACTCATTACTGTTAAATAAATATAGTACGACTGTATTTATGTACGTATATATGAGAAAATTTGTTGGCAATACATTTTTTTATTATTTGCTATTCGACTTTCACTTACAGCGATATTTAAATTTATTATTTGTTTTCTTTACTCCTGAATTTTTTTAAAATGGTTTGATTCCTTTTAACCAATATATATTTTCTATACTCTGAACAGGGCATATTAAGTTTTATCTTTGTAACACCCAAAAAAAATGTGGAAAACGGTTGGCCTCAAGGGCCATCCCTGCAACTTCCCTCTAATTTCATACGCTAACGTTCAAATTTCGCTTTTTTCACTGCTTTTGAGCTCTTCGAAATTTTTCGTTTTCGATATCTCGCAAGTAAATCAACCGATTTTGACCCGGTTTGCGGCAAACGATGTGTTTTTTCAAGGTTTAGAACTGATTAGTTTTTGGTGTCGATCGGTCAAGTTTTCTTTTTGAGATTTCTCAAAATCGACTGGTTCAATTGGGTCCAAACTCACACGAAATTCAAGTGCAATGAAACCCTTTGGAATGCCGTTTAGTTTATTCAAATCGGTTGAGCCGTAAAAAAGTTATAAGAGGGTCACATACATCCACACACGCACACATACATCCACACATACATACAGACATACGGACATCATCGTAGAAATGTTCGGGGAAGCTTCCTCGACCCTCAAAACGTCGAGATCTGTTGATAACTCGATTTTTGCAAAATGGGGTGAAACCAATATCTTCCCGATTTTTAGAAAATTTTCAATTTTCTTAGCGGGAAGTTAAAAACGTCGGAAACCCTAGAAAATATAATACAGGTATATAAATGATCAGCATGACGAGCTAACCGTCCGTCTGTCTGTACATAAGCGAACTAGTACCTCAGTTTTCGAGGTATCGATCTGAAATTTTGCACACCTCCATTTCTCCTAAAGAAACGGAATCAAGTGTTTGCATGAAAAACCTTTTCATTTGACGAGATATCTTTCCGATTGGTCAAAGGTTATTTTCTAAGGCAATGGTGCAATCTCTAAAGAAATTGTTCAGATAGAATCCTTATAGCATATAGCCGTCATAAGATAGCATATACTGAACGGTCGGAACCAGGTGCTTGAATGCAAAACTTTTTAATTTAACGAGATGTCTAATAATTGATCGATAAAAATCAAGTTCTTTTAAGGAATCTTTTGTATTTGTGAAGAGTATTATAGCTTCGTTGCAACCTGAAGTTATCGTTATTATAAAGAAGGAGCAAAAGTTCAAAATTTAATTAAATATGTTTCACTGCCAATACCTGTCAGTGACGTTCAATTATGTACGTACAAAAGCTGTGCAACCACATTTATCAAAACATATATGTACATCCTACCTCATATCACCAAAACATATATGTACATCCTACCTCATATCACCTTGCTCTCCCATACATAACCCTCATTCTCGCTCAATAAATTTCTTACTTATTTTTCTTTGCCCGCAGCCATTAAATACATTTAAAATGCAATAATGCTGAATGCGGCTGTCAATTGTTTAATAGCAACCCTTTGGACTAGGAAGCGGTAAAAATAAAGCTTTTTTTCGAAGGGCTTTATACAGTTAATGACAATTTTATCATGGGTTTCTTCCCAAAATGTTGAGAAATTTGTAATTCTATAGTTGATATCGAAAGAAATAAAGAAGTTTGAATAATTTTGCGCACCTTCCGACAAGTCTGAATCAAATATCAATTGCAAATCACATATTTTTCGTACATCTGTTGAATATTAGAAAAACGTATAAAATAAATATATTTCGCCAACAATAACAGAAGAATTGGACTAAAATGGTACTTATTAATATTTGTATTCAAAACTACCCTTTTTAAATTAAGATCTAGATAGCTTGTTGTAGCACTATTGAGAAACTGTTGAGATCATTTTTAAACTCACCATATAAAAATTATACTCAGTTGCTATCACATATAAAACTATATTGAGTTTACTCTTCAGACTTGACAAGATCAGATAATGTAAATTTCATTTATATACCCGCCTTTTTCATATAATATAATATTATGTGGTCAAACAAGTTTCTAGTTGGGATTGTGGTTGTTTACAAGACAAGCCCCTCTCTCGAATATGCTTTTATTAGAATTATTAATAAATAAGATTTACTGTGAGAATGCTTTGTAGAAAATACATACTTTTATTTTAGATCCATAATTATTAGAACGCTGTTAACTCGCCCCGTTTGATTCTTTTAGGAGCAGTAAAATAATGTTGATTACATTTATTTTAAATTAATTTAGTTATTTTACAACTTAAAAAACAAGTCGAAAATTATTGTATTAGTTAAAAAAGCCTTTCAGTATGAAATGGTCCCACAATAAGGAAACATCGACATAGTGTCAATTGATAAAACGATTTATTTTATTTTCTAATAAAAGCCAAGCGTACACAGAGCATTAGCAAGTTTATATGATGATCAATGGGTGTACAGGGTTGCTTATCGGCATAAATTATTTTTATACTCTCGCAACCTGTTACTACAGAGTATAATAGTTTTGTTCACCTAACGGTTGTTTGTATCACCTAAAACTAATCGAGTTAGATATAGGGTTATGTATATATAAATCTACAGAGTTGAAATCCGGGTGATTGTCTGTCCGTCCATCCGTCTGTCCGTCCGTGCAAGCTGTAACTTGAGTAAAAATTGAGATATCTTTATGAAACTTGGTAGACATGTTTCTGGGTACCGTGAGACGGTTGGTATTGCAGATGGGCGTAATCGGACCACTGCCACGCCCACAAGACGCTATTATTCAAAAACAAATAAATTGCCATAACTAAGCTCCACAACAAGATACAAGACTCTTATTTGGTATACAGGATCACAATAGGAAGGGGGATCTGCAGATAAAAAATTTTTTAAAGTGGGCGTGGTCACGCCCCTAATAGGTTTAATGTGCATATCTCCCAAACCGCTAATGCAATAATAACAAAATTCACTGGAAGCAAATGTTTTTAGAACCTCTACCTACAGTGTGAAAATGGGTGAAATCGGGTGGCAACTCCGCCCACTCCCCATATAACGGTACTGTTAAAATCTACTAAAAGCGCGATAAATCAAGCAATAAATACGCCAGAGACATTAAATTTTATCTCTGGGATGGTATGAGATGACTTTATAAGAAACTCGTTCAAAATTAGACAGTGGGCGTGGTACAGCCCACTTTTAGGTGAAACCACATATCTTGATATCTGCTTAACCGATTTTAACCAAATTCGGTGCATGACGTTCTTTTCATGTTTCTATGTCATAGTGCGAAATCGGACTACAACCACGCCTATTTCCCATATAACACCATTTTCAATTTCACTTTCCACTATGCAAATCAGGCAACAACGACTGTATCGGGATAAAACTTTGCGTGAATAATGCGATTAAAGTATGCCATCTTTTGGCTAAAAATTGTCTAAATCGAACCAAAACTGTTCAAGCCCTTAAGTACTAAATATGTGCCTATAGTTGACCTTCTACCGAAAATATCAGTCAATCCACAAAGAAATCTCAAACGAGTGTACTATTTGACTTTGCGAGAGTATAAAATGGTCGGTTACATCCGAACTTAGCCCTACCTTACTTGTTAAAGTTTAAGTTTTATTTGTTTGTTGATTTTACGATCATTTTGCTAACATATTATTTAATAGAAAAAAGTTGTAAGGGTAAAGCGGAAAAATATTTTAACTAAAATAAATGCTAATCTGAGCAAAATATTTAGTGGCTTGTTTTTCACCCCACGCCCTTGCCTTTATTCGAGCGCTACTGCAATTTCTCTATATGCTGTATAATTTTGTATTGGACATTTTTAAAATTGAATTTGCGGAAATGCTAACCGAAAGCAATTCAAGTGCATTTACTCCAACACAAGCGAAGCAATTTCCACCAAATTTTACGAAAAAGTCAAAAAACAACTCGCATGCGTTTTAATTACGAAAGCTAAACATTAAATGAAAGAAAATAAGAAAGTGTAGGAAAATAAAAATCTAAATTTGAATATTTTTCCCTTCCGCTGAAATTGACATTCATTTGTTTTGGGTAAAAAAACAGGAGAATGCGCATATGTGGATTGCATACGAATGCATGTACATATGTATGTATTTTTAATGTTGGCATGAAAAAGCTGCAGACAAAAGGGTTGCCTTTTACTTTTTTCATTTAAACGTAATTTGCATAGAAACATAAAGTAACAATAAAAGAATTTTAAACTGCATTTCTATGGGTTTATGTAGGTATGTGTATGTATGTCTGTATTGGTAAGTGGAGAAGTATATGCATATATAAATTAAAATGTTCTATTTTCCTCATCCACTGCTTCGCGGCAATATTGTGCTATTTGTTTTAAATTTATTATGAGCATTTTTGGCTTATTTCTCTAATTTTTCACACTTTTCTGAATGCAATGAATATTATGAATTTCGAAACGCAGAAGCAACTTAAAAACATTGTTCTATGCTATATATTGTTATAATAAATTAAATACACGTATAAACACAACCACAAAATACTTTTACAATTTATAAAATATTGTAATAAAACAAGAAGAAACGTTAACTTTGGTTGCACCGAATCTATAATACCCTTCACAACTACAAATGTTCCTTACAAGAACTTGATTCCGATTGTTAAA
The DNA here is from genome assembly GCF_042242935.1 of Bactrocera oleae. Lineage (NCBI taxonomy): Eukaryota > Metazoa > Arthropoda > Insecta > Diptera > Tephritidae > Bactrocera > Bactrocera oleae. Next base: position 26,031,666 of record NC_091536.1, read on the forward strand.
TTTTTATGGCAGCTATATGATATAGTGATCTGATCTGAACAATTTATTTCGGAAAATACATTGTTGCTTTAAACAATAACTCTTGCCTCATTTCGTGAAGATACCTCGTCAAATGAAAGAATTTTCCATACAAGCACTTTTTTCCGATCGTTCAGTTTGTATGGCAGCTATATGCTATAGTGATCAGTTCTGAAAAATTTCGTCGAAGATTACATTGTAGCCTTAGGAAATAATTCATGCCAAATTTTGTGAAGATATTACGTCAAATACATAAGTTTCCCATACAAGCACTTCATTCCGATTGTTCAGTTTGTATGGCAGCTATATTATATAGTGGTCTGATATCAGAAGTTCCAATAAATGAGCAGCATCTTAGTGGGGAAAAGACAGGTGCAAAATTTCAGAACGATAGCTTAAAAACTGAGGGACTAGTTTGTATATATACAGACAGACGGACATGGTTAAATCAACTCAGTTCATCATGCTAATCTTTTATGTGTGTGTATTTTATAGTGTCTCCGTCGTTTCCTTCTGGATGTTACAAACTTCATGGCAAACTTAATATGTCCTATTCAGGGTACAATTATAGAAAATAAATGAAAGTTTAGATACTTTATCTTTTTGTTGCGAAACATTGGTTATGCTCTCGAGAAGGAGTTGAATTGATAAACTGTTGAGAGTAAATTTAGTCCAAATATTTCATAAATTGTTTTAAGCAATAATCTATGCCCAATTTCTTTAAGATATCTCGTCAAATGAAAAAGCTTTCCATTCAAACACTTGATTCTATAATTCAATTACCATGTTATAGTTGTCCGATATCGGCGGTTTCGGCAAATGAGCAGCTTCTTGGGGAGAAAAGGACGTTTGAAAAATTTCAGATCAATATTTCAAAAAATGAGGGACTAGTTCGCATACTCGTATATACAGACGGACAGACAGCTAACTCGACTCAGCTTGTCACGCTGATCATTTATATATATATTGTATAGGGTCTCCGACGATTCCTTTTGAGTGTTACAAACATCGTTACAAACTTAATATACCCTGTTCAGGGTATAATAATTATAGAGTATCAAATTTTTGATAAATCTTTATGAAGCCATATATGGTATTTATAATACGAAAACCAACAGATAAGGAGCTTTTAGCAGTAAAATTATTTTAATATATAGAAAAGTAAAAAAAAAAAACTTATTTATAGTACCCTTCGCTTAACTGTATGTCGATTTTTCACACAATCAATTGAAAATATGTGTTATCGAAAAAATATATATCATATTTCATTCGTCCAGTCGATTGCTCAAAAAGTTACACCTACATAAATATCAATTTATTTTTATTTTTCGAATTAATATAGTATTTAAATACTTATATTTTTAAAATTAAATAAATAAGCGGAAATAATTATGCAAATCGAACTGTACACTGAGACTTAAATCGGTTATTTGCATCTAATATTGTGGAATTAAGCGGGGAGTATAGTAAGCACAGCTTAAAAGCCCTAGTAACAACCAGAATATACACCAAGTAAATTACTCTTGCGTACCTTTTTACCACTTAAGACATTTCTACCCTTCCAGCTTCAACTTGAAAATACTATGCTGCTATAAATGGCTCAAATAGCTTGAAGCTCCACTCAAAGCTTGTTAATACACTGTATACTTGCACTCACTATATATACATATATATGTTACATATGCAATTATGCAACTTTTACAGAAACAACTCATCTTTCACCATTTATAGGGCTTCCCACAAGAGTAGCTGCTGCAACACTACTCGTTTAGTAACGTAACAACCACAATGCTAAATAATTACGAGAAGTGTTGCAACTAAGGCAATTGAGGTGAGGAAAAATCAGGTGTTGAACCCGGTGGTTGATATTTTGTTTGCTGCTACAACCGCTAAACTGTAATTAATGTAAAGTTGCTAATTTGATGAAAGACAACAAAAAATATCGAAACGTAAGTAGGAAATTTGTATATAAATTAAGAGCTATGTTATGTTACGTTAAGTAATTATAGAAAATATTCCACAAAAGTGGCATTAAGCACCGTCTTTCCGCGATTGCTCTTTTACCGTGTCTCAAATCGCTATGTATGAGATCACTCACAACCCGTCTTATAATCGATGCTCGTGTTCGAGTCGAGACCAAAAAGTTTTCGTAATGAGCGTTGTTGAGCATATCATGCCCAATTTTCTGTATAAAATATGTATACTATGATAAGATTAATTGACGACGACCAACAAGCCATACCGTTCTCTCCTTAGTTTCAATGTAATGTTCATTATTTTTAATTATCTCGGCGATCGCAATTCAAAATTGGACGAGATACTTGCTATCAATTGGGGTTAATATTTGAGTACTCTCCGATGCACCTGGAGTAAACTTTACAAGCATGTTAGGATCACTCGCGGCTTTTTCAGGGCTTATGCAATATAAAAGATGTGCAGAAACCGTTCGTGCAAATGCATATTGATTGCTTTTGATCCTGAGGAATTATTCTCCATCAGCATAAGAATTTTAATATTTCTCAACAGCGCCGGCAGCACAAGTTGATTGTGTGGATTGAGCTTATTATTTATTTATTCGGTCTTAAAACTATATCCATTATTTAATGTTGTTGCATATCTTTCTCACTTGTGTAGGTACGTAGTATATAAAACAAATATCACGCACATACATTTTCCTACTCTATGTTTAGATTTTCCAATTTCCATCAATCATAATTTTTAGTCACAAAGTATGTACAATTGATTTGTTTACACATTTTAATTACACATGTGACTGCAACTTGGACAACATGTGACTGCATCTTGGACAAGAGATCTACTTAAAGTGCATATATCAAGTTGTCAAAACCGGTTCGCTCCCAGCTTGCCATTCATACTCACTTACAAATATGTATATGTATTTTTATGTGAAAAATAGAAAATGTGCAAACAAATGCACTTTATTATTGACCAGTTTGTCGGTTCTTTTGTGTGTGTGTTTTGTTATGTAGATATGCTTCAGTAAATATATATACCATACATATACGGGTGTGTGTATATGTATGTAAACTCGCAATATATCGGCTTGTTGATAATCATACGCAAAAATTTACATATACGGTATAGACATATGTATATCAACATTTTCTTGCAGTCCGTGTATATGTTCGTGTGTATGTTTGTACACCAGTGACGCCCATTTAGCATTAATAACAAGTCAACTAACAACCGTAAATTGCTTTCACCTCGACCTATGCATATACATATGTGCATATATATATATTGGTCTATTGTCGTAGTTTCGTATGGTCGCCGATATGTATGTATGTGTTTGTAAGACGTGCGTATGTATTAATCATAATGTCAAATGACGGAAAAAAATATGCAAATAAACATGTTTCAGTTCCACAAACATACATACATATATATGCATAGATTACATACTGTAGTATGTAGCTACTAATTATCACAATTTTGGAGTTTTTTTTTTAAATAGCAATTTTATGGTATAAATAAAACAAACGTTAACTTTGGTTGCACCGAAGCTATAATACCCCTTACAAATACAAAAGATTCTTACAAGAATTGATTTTTATTTTTATGGCAGATATATGCTATAGTGATCCGATCTGAACAAGTTCTCCGGAGATTACACCCTTATCTTAAAAAATAACCAATGCCAAATTTCGTGACGATATCTCTTAAATGAAAAAGTTTTCCATACAAGCAGTTGATTCCTGTAGTTCAGTTTGTATGGAATCTATATGCAATAGTGGTCCGATACAAATCGATATCTCAAAAACTGAGGGACAAGGTATATACAGACAGACGTACATGATCAAATCCACTGAGCTCGTCATGCTGATCATTTATATACTATACATTTTACAGGGTTTCTGACATTTAATTATGGGTGTTACAAATATCGTAGCAAACTTAATATACCCTGTTCAGCGTTCAAAAACTACAAATCAATATACGAAATATATAGTATACGAAAGAACGAAGAAAAGAATTTTCGTGAGTACGTAGGACGAAAAATCTTCGCATCATCTTATATTATATATTTCAACAAAATTGGGCTTAAATTCACTTAACAAAACTAAAACTATGGTATACGCGCTTATAAATACATTAATATTTAATAAGTATATAAGTAGGTTCAGCGGTGAGAAGTTATGTGTAAATGTAATATCTTCTATACATAAAATATTCCATATGATCTACAACTTCTATAGAAAGCACTCAAATGTTTCGCTTTCTTTCAACTTGGAGGTTAAACACAAACATTCCGCACAAAGTCTAGCTTTTATTTGATTTGGTTCGCAAGTTAGGTGAAAAATTTCAAGTTCGGAATTCTAAGACGACAACCCATTCTAAATAACATTTAAACTAATTCCGTAAAATAAACGGAAACAAATTAATTGTCCAGATAAAAAATATTTGCTATTTTTTGTTAGATAACCTTAAATTAGACCTTTAAAGGTTAAACACATTCGCACAAATAGGCAGTAAGAAAATAGTGTAATCAAACGTCAAACTCGTTTTGTTCTAGCCTATGCTAATTGTCTGTACTATATTCACTGACAATAAAACGTTAGTTACAAGCATTCATACGTACGAGTACGTTTTTAGTAATTAATCTCGTCGAAGTCTAAGTATCAGGTGTATTATTTAGTAGAAAAGGTACATTTTTTATTTTCAGATAGTTAAATGGTGATTATCACCAAGGGGCTCATAGTGAATTATTTAGTTTAACGTGCAAATGGAAATTTTTCAAACTTTTCTGGTTTATTTTTAATATTAAAAAAAAAGTCTCAAGATTATTGTGTGTCTACAAAGGGAATGGTAGATGCGATGTCAACAGCTGCATAAAAACAACATAAGTATAAACTCAAGATTTCGGAAAAAGATCTCAATATATTATTCTCTGAAAAGAACTATTTTGAGAATTCAGCTTTCTAAGTTCATTTATTCTTACAGTGATAAAGATAAGGCCATCTGAAGTTTTACGAAGGTAAAAGAGTGAACTGAAATTGACAAAGAATAAACCGCAAGGCATTGCTACATTTTTAGTTTCCTTTAAACCAAATCCTTTCAGAAAAGTTTTGAATATGCTCTCATGTTGTTTGACCCTTTTGAAGAAAACCCATATTTTTTTAGCATTTTACTGCGAGTGTCGCACTTATGTTGTAGAACGCGCTCAATATGACATTCTTAAGCTGTAGTACCTACATGACGTATGAGTGATTTTTTCTTTTACCTTCAAGCAATTATTACCGAATTATATCTGCTCCCATATATTTTTAAGCAGTTTCGAAGAAAGATAAATAAAAATTTTCTGAAACTTGGTTTACTAGGAATAAAATTTATAAAGTAGAAAATAGAGGCAGAGCCCAAAGTGGGATCCAGTAAGTTTTACTTCAAAAAGCGAAAATCTACGTACAAAAAACACAACAGACAAGCGAAAAGCATACGAGTACTAACATACACATTTAGTTAAATAAAACGCAAGCAGAAAAATCAATGCAGATCGAAGAGTAGAAATTGCGCTTATTACACAAACTCTAATGAGAACGGTACAGCCATATCATTTGCATTGCAATGAAAATATGAAAAAGCGTGCTCTTGCTTATGCTTGTGTGTGTATGTACGTGTGCTCTTATACGATTTATTAAAACTTTTCATTTGTTTTTCATATTTGCATTTACGTGAAATTTAATTAATTTTTTAATGAAGAAAGTGCATTGTTGGAACTTTTTGCACACTCTTTTGTTAATCCATCCAGCTGATCATATAATTTTTATGAATTTTGCTGATGGAAATAATAATTTTATTTATTCAAATCGGTTTGCATGCACAAAAACTTGCACATAGTACATATAAATACCTCTTTTTATATGCATGCCCAGACCCTAGAAATATATATCGACAGGGCGTATGAGTGACATTTGAACATATATAACACAGGTTAAAATTGGCCTGAAACTGAAAGTGCAAGGAGGGAAAAGAACAAAGGAATTAGAAAAGTTATTAAAATCTTGTGGCAGAAGTTAGTTATAAAACATGTGAGGGAAAACTATTACGCAAAAATATTAATATTTTGTAATAAGTAAATATGAGAAAAATTTAACTTATATCTTTTACAATCCTTATAATAAGTGTAAATAAGCTGCTACTTCCAAGCGGCTCCTGTGCATATCAGCTTATCAGTATTACAAATCACGGAGCCGAAAAAGATTTGCGACCTGTATTATTTTATGAAATTGGAAAGTTCAAATCTATAAATAATAGCATAAATATGAAAGTATTTTAGTGCACAAATAAATATAGTTATAAAAGCAATGACTATGGCAGCATTTGATAATCCGCCATAAAATCACTTGATTGCTTTAAAAAAGCAAAGTAACAAAAATTTAATCAGCAATAAAAGGAAACTCATTGCGATAAGCTTCAACCAAAGCGCTGAGGCAGAAGTGTACTGTAACACACACTCGCCAACCTTATAATCCATAACCCAGTCATATAACGTTCATCAGTTGCATAGCTTTTCGTTTCAGTAGATAAAAATCAACCTGTATATTTGTATAAGTCACAAAATTAGTTACAGCTGACTTAGCAAAGAATATGTGCGTGGAAACTTTAACGCTTTTAAGTACCTTCTTGTTATAAAAACTAAAAACATTCATTATTATAACTTTGTAAGTAAAACAAAGTCTGTATGGAAATACTTAAAGCGCATAAGTCGATTTAAGAGATTCATAAACGTGGATACACTAGATACTGTTTAGAAAAACAGGTCTAGTATACACAAGCAACTTGTTTAAAATTTCTTAGTAAATTACATACTTTAATGATAACGTTCAACGGGAAAAACCCTTGACGCATTTTTGTCATGTTTAAAGTGTTAATGAATAATATTTATAATATTTATACTTACTTCACTGAACAAATACTAACATAGAATCGCTGGCAAACAAAAAGGTCCATAAGTCCTGCCTTAAGTCAATGCGTTGCATGAAAACCAAACAATGCACAATAAATAACAATACATTTTAAATCAATTGAAATAAGACAGCTAAAATGAATAACTGCAAATCTAAAGCAAATTTATGACTTCCAGTTAAGTAACTGACAAAAATGTGAGTAGCAGTGTGAAAGGCACGAATACAACGCTTCCCCATTTTTAACTGATTAACGGATTGCAGTTGGACAGACAAGTACGAAATGCGCAATAAGCTAAATAGTTATCAAATTTTAAAAAAACAGTATACCATTATGCATGATTATCATAAACATTACAAAACAGATTTACGATAACCTTGATTAAGAACCTTCCTTTTGATGAATAAACTGCTGTTTTCCTTAAGGGGCTAAATGAAGCAAAAAACGGCCTATTTTCAATAATTTTTTTTACACAAAGATTTTGAGAAATTTTTGAAGGAAAATATTCAAACTACATTACGACGTCATTTCCGGCAGTCCCTCGGAAAATATGTGTCTCCGCGTTGATAGCAGAACTTCTTACAGGATCATTCGAAGTAAAAATAAAAATACGTGTTTTAATTAAGACCATAAACTAGATACTAGACGAAGAAAAAAACAAAAATAAATTAAAAATATTTTTAGCAGACGTTTTTACAAAAAAATGCAAAATTTGGTGAAAACTTCACGACGGTTTTGTTTTTTTAAATAGTTGTTATTTAACAAAAAAAGGGTTCGTTAATACCTTGTAAATTTTATTTCGAAGACCGGTTGGAAACTTCGCGAGAAATCTTAACAGCCCACTTTGAAAACACAGTTTCGAAAAAAATGCGTTTAAAATTTTAAGTAACTATAAAGCTGATCTGGAAAGCGCAATTTTAGAGACTGTATTTCTAATACTGTTACGCGCATCATCTTGTGAATCTCTATGGTATAAAATAACACAATCTATTTATATAACAAGTAACAAGCGAACATTTTAATCTCTCGCAAAGTCAAATGATATACTCGTTTTAGATTTCTTTGTGGATCTTGCCGCCTTGTTCTTGTTGACCAATATTTTCGGTAAAAAGTCAATTATAAGCACTGGGGTCCACATATTCAGTATCTACGGGCTTGAACAGTTTTGGTTCAATTGAGATAATGTTTGGTCACAAGGTGGCATACTTTGAACGTATTATTCACGCAAAGTTTTACGCCGATATAATCATTGTTGCTTGATTTGCATACTGGAAAGTGAAAAAATCAGATGGAATTTAAAATGATGTTATATGGAAAATAGGCGTGGTTGTAATTAACATAAAATATTATTGTATTATAACATAAAAATATGAGAAGAATATTATGTAGCGAATTTGGTTGAAATCGGTTAAGCAGATCCCAAGACATGGGTTTTCACCTAAAAGTAGGCGGTGCCACGCCCACTATCTAATTTTGTTTGGTTACTATAAAATCATCTTATACCATCCCAGAGATAAAATTTAATGTCTCTGTCATTAAATTGTTTCCTTAATTATGCATAAGAGTGCATTAATTGGAAATTAAGACGAATGTAACAAATTAAAACAATAAAAAAATCTTAATCAAGTGTATTATTTCTTTAAAGATGCGAGAAATATTGGATAATTATAATAGAGAAAATTAATATATTTTTTCGATTAAATATGTATTTGATATCAAAGAGAGATAACGCGAACCATTCACAAATTAATGTCAAGCTCAATAAGTGGAGCACAACAGCACCCAAGCAAATAGTATATTTTATATGAATTTTGACAGCGCAAAAATGAAAATTTTTGGTGAAATTTAACTGGTTTTTTCTAAAACGCCGCCAGTTTGTCAATTTTTAATATGTATATCTTACAACCGTAGGTCATTGTGTGGATAATATTTTCTAGAGGGTATATTGCATTCTACATATATATGTATATTGATAGGCCAAGGAATATTCATTTTAGTCACGCTCGCCATTTCCTTTTTATTTTACAAAATTACTTGTACATACTAATATGTGTTGTTTATGTAAAATTTACGTCCAAAATTAAAAACAACGTTTGACTAATTTTAAGTAAAAAAATAAAAAAATTATAATAAGACTATCTTTATGCAGTTCGATAAACGCGCACTGAAAACACTTATCATTTAAACCAAATAAATAACAATTTTAATACTTTAACAGCAGAAAACGGAAATGGAGAATTGCGGAGCATTAACCGAGCTGCACAAATATTCATGTGCGTACAGCTTTACCAATAAGGATGACATGACTTTGACAGCTCGTGGGTGGCCACGTTTGTTTAGGGATTTGTGTTAAATTTTGCCACTATTTTCAATGAGGTTTGCCATTTTATCATGTCATGTTTCCCTTCGGAATAACGCTTGGAAATTGTCAAAATTAGAAAACGCAAATTCACGTTCTTCGGGCTCTACTGAAAACGGTGGCTATGGAAAAATTATCTTGTCAGATAAGACCCCCTTCTATCTGAATGACTTCTCCAACAAACACAATTATCGCTATTGGGATGAGTCAAATCTTCGTGTGGTTCAGCAAACGCAATGGCATCCACAAAAATTAACCATTATCGAAAGAAATAACGAACGAAGAAGAAATGTCGTTACCATGAATAGGGAGCGTTATAACATAATTAATCGACTTGTTTCCAAGAATTTTATGAATTCGACGGCGCACCGCCTTATGCCTCTGTCTAAACCCAGTCAAATTATCGCCAAGATCCTGCAATTTAACGCCTCTAGATTATTTTCTCTGAGGGTATGTTAAATCAAAGGTTTCCGCCAGTCGATCAGCCACGCTCGAGGAGCTCGAAGACAACATTCAGCGTACTATAGCCGAAATGCTGCACCGGGTCGTCGAAAATTGGGGGAAACGGTTGGAGATATGCCGACATTTTCTTCAAATCATAAATGGCATAAAATTGTCTGCATAACAAAAAGAAGCAGAACTCATTTTGGCCAAATTTGAGTGTTTTATTTCTTGTTGGTAGACCCTATATATGGATTAATATACTTAGGTATAATATATACAGGAGCGCAATAAGTTCTGCTCCTATTCCTGCTGCAACAATAATTATTTATTACCTTGTGGTGTATAGCATTGCATGCAACGCTGACTGCCACATAATTCAATAAAGTCGGCAACACGCAACATTGCTTACCAAAAGGAAAGCCACTGAGCACATATCAAATGAAAGCAATGCCCGCATACAAATAAATAAAGCAAACAACAATCACCGACCAAAAAATATATTTAGAAACATGCATATACACACATAAACATTACAGAGAATTTCACTTGTTGTACTCTCGCAACGTGTTGCTACAGAGTATAATAGTTTTGTTTACCTAAGGTTTATTTATATCAACTAATACTAATCGAGTTAAATAAAGGGTTATATAGAACCTCTTGTATACATAAATGATCAGGATGAAGAGATGAGTTGAAATCCGGGTGACTGTCGGTCCGTCCGTTCGTCCGTCTGTGCAAGCTGTAACTTGAGTAAAAATTGATATATCTTAAGGAAACTTGGTATACGTGTTTCTTGGTACCGTAAGACGGTTGGTATTGCAGATACGCGTAATCGGACCACCGCCACGACCACAAAACGCCATTAATCAAACACAAATAAATTGCCATAACTGAGCTCCACAATAAGATACAAGACTCTTATTTGGTACACAGGATCACATTAGGGAGGCGCGTCTGCAGTTTAAATTTTTTTGTATTTTTATCATCTCTATCGGCGGTGTGAAAATGGGTGTAATCGGGTGCAACCCCGCCCACTTCAAATATAACGGTACTGTTAAAAACTACTAAAAGCGCGATAAATCAAGCACTAAACAAGCCAGAGACAATTTTATTTATTATTATTTTATAGGAACCACGTTCAAAATTAGATAGTGGGCGTGACACCGCCCACCTTTATGAAAACCCATATCTTGGGATCTGCTTAACCGATTTCAACCAAATTCGCTACATAATATTCTTCTCATATTTTTATGTTATAATACAATAATATTTTATGTTAATTACAACCACGCCTATTTTCCATATAACATCATTTTAAATTCCATCTGATTTTTTCACTTTTCAGTATGCAAATCAAGCAACAAAGATTATATCGGCGTAAAACTTTGCGTGAATAATACGTTCAAAGTATGCCACCTTGTGACCAAAAATTATCTAAATTTAACCAAAACTGTTCAAGCCCCTAGGTACTGAATATGTGGACTCCAGTGCCTATAGTTGACTTTTTACCGAAAATATCGGTCAACATAGAACAAGGCGGCAAGATTCAACAAAGAAATCTAAAACGAGTATACCAATTAACTTTGCGAGAGTATAAAATGTTCGGTTTCATCCGTCCGCTTAGCCCTTCCTTACTTGTTTTTTGTTTATTTTTTTCTGACATTTTATTTATGCTTTGCTTCATAATTTTTATTTGCTGGCAAGCAATGCCACTGGAGTGCATATCCTTTTCACGAATGATTGCATCATTGCACTCCGATATTTCGTTGTTACCATATTGCACACACACATATGCAATAAGTAAACAAATACATAAATAAAATAACTGTACAAAGGTTTTATACATTGGTAGTGGTGGTAAACATTTGATTGTCGGGGCAGCTGGCTGCCAACAAATTTCGCGTACGTTGCACTTTAAACTTTGAAGGACAGGCAGGGGGAATTGCTTAACGTTCGCTGGAAGTGAGGTAGTCAGGTAGGTTTCCTTGGTAGTTATACCTGAAATTTCACAAATGTATGTTCATGTTTATTTCTGAGCTTGTTCCGATTATAAATGGCTTTCTTCATGACGAAGAGTACTCTTGAGTTTTACTTAAAAACTTCTACGTAAAACAGTTTCTTAACTATTGCTGAGCTATTCTTGTAAAAGCAAATTTAGTCAAAAGCCCAACCAGTGACATTCAATTAAGGAACTCTTATGTAGAAACATTACGTAGCAATATCGGCATAGGTAAATATCTGATTGCCCCTCCAAAAGCTCCTAATATTTTCACAATTAAGCCCATTTTTGTAGCGAGGAAAACGCCGAACAAATCAACGTCGGAAATGTTCCTAAACTTAAGGCTCTATATATCCAAAGAGCTTTAAAAACTGGTTAAAGAAAAATATTCCTTAGGCTGCTTAGTTTACATCTAATGTAACCGTAACGTTGATATCTCATAATTTTTGTTTCACTCTCCGCTATTAAGATCGATAATGTCAAAAACGTGCTAAAAAGTGTCGCCTTAGCATTAGAAAGGTATCAGACATTCTAAGTATGTATTATGGATCGCCTGAACTCTTTTTGCTGCTATTTTGGTTATGAAGCGTATTGAAAATAACGAGTAAATTCCGCAAGCTAAGGTTTTAACAATGTACCCGTGCCATTACTGAGCTAGAAGTGTTGGTTTTTGAATATATCCCAAAAGTGCTTAAAAATCCACCGAATAGCAGATCAAATACATACCATAAATCGAAAAAAATGCATCACTGGTTATGGATATCTGAAGCAAATTCACTTTTCATCATACCAAAACTTAGTTATTCACTTCGAGAAATTTCGGTTGGGACTTTAAAAAGAAATTCTAAAGTATTCCTAACTAAAATGGTATAAATTTTGTAGTCCCTGAGATATGTGTTCACATGGTAAATATGCAATAAAAAAGTTTTATATTTACTATGTATGTTAGAATATTACCTTTGAGCGAATTGGAGTTAAACTTTTTAAAACATAAGCTATTATATGTATTCCATTTTAATTTTTCTACTAATAAATCTGTAAACTCAAATTTCTTATATAAGAGGTTACTTATAAATAATAATATATGACAACACGAAAAAACAATTCAAAAATATTTTTAATTTTTTTCAAATTCTTTTGAAAAAGATTCCCCATAATTTGTGTTTTAATGTGGAAACATTAAATTCAATAAATGTGCAAGAAATATATAAAAATCGTACAACTGATAATAATATTCCACATTAATATTGAATAAATCCTTAATATGGAATTTTTGCAATGTACATAAAAAGAGCTTGCAACCGAACTCGCACCTTGTACTTTATCGGGAAACAGCAATTTGTACCATTTCTCCTTCATAATAGCTCAAAGCTAAAAAAAAATCGTTGCTGAATTAATTACGAATACTCACGGACAACAGGGATGTATTGTATATACGTCTGTATGAGTATTCGAAACTACAATGGGCCATTCAAAAATCACTAAACAAAAATACATACACTATGTATAATTAATACAATATATATACATGTATATACATTCCTACAATATTTGCCATAAAATGTGAAAAAGCGCATGCTCGTTCGCACAAAAACTTTGAAAATTTGGTTGAGTGCAAACTTAGTGAAAGAGAGCATTAAAAGTGTAGCGCGAATGATATGAAATGAACATTGTCGGAAAATAATTTTTAATTGAATTTGCGCACTGCTGTTTAGTTTTGGTTGCACTTTCTTCTTAGTGTGGCATCGCTTTCTTCCAGCGACGCAACTTTCCGACTCCTTTTACTTGGTGGTCGAACAACCAGTGGCAATGGGGTAATGCGGCCAAAATTTGTTACACACGCAATTACAACTACAACTGAAGGCGACATACAATGCGTACGAAATTGTAACAATTTGCAACTGCTGCAAATAATGCAATTGACCCCAATTGACGAGGGTTAATGCAATGATGTTGCTGCTAATAATTGCCAAGATGATAATAGAGTTACTGTTATTGTTAACCAAAGTGAAGTCGTCCGCATGGACCTTGCTGTTGCAGTAGACACCGCAGAGAATACTTTTGTATGTATATGTGTTTGTATGCGAATGTGTCTGTGCGTAAATATTAAAGTTTGTGGTAAACGTTGTCAAATAATTTGGATTGAATATTCGCACCAGCTGATTTGACATCGAAGTTTGCCCAAACTGAAAGCGTAAATGTCTCGAACAGCTGCTTTCGGTCAATGAAGAAGGACAAAAGTCAAGACTTGAATCCAAGTTTCGACCAATTCACTAACTGCCGCAGCACAAGTGCTGTTGTCTTTTGTTAAATTCTTTCATTTTTTTTACTCTAAGCAGCATTGCAAATTGGGTTAATTGTGGGGTAGTTATAGGTTAAATGAAATTAAAATAAGTAGCGAGAAGGAAGAGCGAGCAAGTAATGGAAGTAGGAAACTTCTGAGTGCAGCTAAGTTTCGAAAGGTTATTAAAATAGCATAGATGCTTGCGAAATGGCCCGGCCAATCAAACAGTTTATTGAAGTTTGATGCACGCCTTTTAATAATGTAAGAAAATGTAAGTATAAATTCTCAAGATATTAATTGGAACATAAACTGACGATGTCAACCTAAATTCATTTGGTAGAAAAGTTAAAAATGAGAAAAAAGTTAATCGATGAAGTTGCAAAGTTACAGATGTTACTGATTTGAGAGCTGTGAGGTTTGAGAAAAATAATCAAGTAAAACAGGAAAAACACTCGAAAGTATTACACAAAGTTTTAGGACTTACTTACTAAATGTTTCAAGAATAGGGTAAGAAATGGTCTGCTGACGGAAGTTCAAAAAATACTTATGTTATGAAAGAAAAATTAACTCTTCTGTTAAAATAGGAAATATACATATGAAAAAACGAAAAAAGATTAACGGCGAGCAAACAACAGAAATTATTTAAAGTTAAAACTCATAATTAATGCCAATGTGTCCACATCTATTAAGCATATCAATAGACAAAAGATTTATTGGCGATTGGAACTTAAGTGTACTTTGTCCAATTCACAGTGCAGGTAATCTTACAGTTCCTGCTAAAATTTAAAACTCACCATCACATTTTATTTCTTCAACTCATCTAACCAATAAATTTAAAGCGGACGGACTCTCAGTCGTACGATTTCCACTAATGTTACAAGAGAAGAGCTATACCGAAGGATAGATGAATCTAGGTCTCTTTTTGAGGTAGAGCTGTAACTTATTAATATCATAAACTGGGGATGCGGATAACATTATTTTCAAAGAAGAAGTAAATATTTGATATTTTGAAAGTAAGTATACAAGCATATATACATATGTACTATGTTAGAATAGCACCTATATCATTCTTAAAATATTAAATGCTAACCGAGGTTGTTTTATGGAAGCCTAATAGTCTGGTTGTTGGGATTAGAAATATTATATATATACACCCTTTCAACAGTATTTAATTGGTTCGAACTTTTTAAACCACTTTTTGATGAAGTAGATGATTATGCCTTTCATTCGTTCAAAGCACTTAAAATAACTCACAAATATTCCGACATATGAATTTATATAGGATGTGCAAAGAACTTTTCTAAGAAATAATGAAATCATGCTCATAATAAGTATATACCAATATGGGCCAATCATATTGGCGCGTATACTTTTGGAAATTGGGTTCAATGTAATCAGTGACAATCCGTACATTTTTGCGATCAACTTTGTCTCCGTTGCTTTCTCTCTCTCTATTTCTTCGCTCAAATATTACACCACATAAAAGCCCGTTGAGGTGCTCCGTTATGGTACCCTGATGGTAAAAGGTCTAGCATGGGTAGCATTTGGGTCGCCTGCGGCTACAAAAAGGTGCATTTGCGGTTGCCGAAAGGTCAGTCGTTTATGGAAAAGGATAGAGTAATGCACAAATGATGTCAACACGACAAGGTAAAGGCACAACCAGCGGTTAAATGCATTGGGACGTTTGTATAAATTTTATAGCTATGTGTTGTTTGGACATTTATTAATGTGCAGGGTAAAGCAGGTTTCCGACACTTCGGGCATAAAATAGTACTGTTAACTGTTTTAGGTACTCTTGGTTGCAGACATGTAAGGGGCAATATGTCGAAAAAGGTGAATAAAAAAGAATTGTGGCTTGCAAAACGATCGCAGCCTTTTCAAAAGTCATTAAAAATGCAAAGCGACTGGACAATTTTCATGACCGAAACTTTGCAATACACCCGATTGAGCACACAACGAACGTTTAGGGCACTTTGGTGACATTTTAATATTTACTTACTTCTTGACACTGTTCGAATAGCTAATAAAAGTTTTGCAATAAAAGCTTAAAAAATTACAATAATTTTAGCGCACTAGTATGCTTCTGTAAGTCTGGACCCACCAAATTTTTATTATTTAATACCAGAAACTGTGCTCTCAGCTACTTCACGCGCTAACAACAAAATTTAACAAGTCTGTATGCATGCACAAAATGTTTTCACAACAGACAACAAATGTTTTGCGTATGCTAGAGCAAAAAAAATATATGTGAAATGTCTTGTGGAAAATGACAAGAAAATTATTTTTCGTTACCCGAATTTCCACATTTCAAACAGCTATAATTCAACTGGTATTATGTTTTCGACACCATCACGCAACGACAGTTTGTCACTTCAAGTATTAATCAATCAGCCCAACGAACAGCCAACATTTACGCAAACATACCAGTACACAGAAATAGCGGCATGCTGGAAAGGAAAGAGTTGCCGCCAACGATTAGCGCAGAGACTACAAATACTGGCCTTCTGTGCGAAAGCAAAATAAAGAATGTGAGAGAATTGACTTGAAATAAGTGAGACAGATAGGCATGAAAAGGTCGCACGGTCTGCTGGCCATGCACAAACACACAAATGAAATGCAATAAAAATCACGCTTCGCAATTGGAAAATGAATTGGCGAACCACGCGCCCTCTAGGCAGGACAAAGTGGTGCACAGCGTGTAAAAGGAATTATGTGTGGAGTCGGCAGCTGTGTCGCACAGAATGTTGTGTTGTGAATTTAAGCTCACTTGAACTTAGAGCGATTTTTCTTTTTGATACAATAAATTAAATTTGTAAAAGCTAAAAAAATTCCCGGGAATTTAAGTTGGTTCAAAGCTAACTGATAATTTATATTTATGTACTTAATCTATAGTAGTGATGCGTCATATTGACCTAAGTCGGTTGTAGATGATTATTTTGGAAGCCAAAATACAAAGGGAAAAATCCCCAAATAGGCACGCTGGTCAAACTCACCTCAAATCATTAGCTGTCTTCGATTCGTCAAGCGTTACTCACCAGCAAATGGAACAAACGATACCAAATGCCAAAACAAACGGGCAGCACTTGTGGTGCAAATGTCTTCTGACGCATCCGCAATAGTGTTATGATACGTTGACGTAAACCTTTATTTTAGTTTTATATAAATTACTATAATTGATTTTAAGTCTTATGTTTTAAAATACAAGAGAAAAACAATTTGTATTTTCATATGTCATTTGAACCATTGACATTAGTAAAACAGTTCTAAAATATGCAAAACAAAACTTGGTAGTATTGAAGATATCGGCTATACCATTTTAATGAGGTATCCGCATACTCTCATGTACAAACCCAACTCGATAACTTTGTTGTTGCTTTTACATCAAATTTTTTGACAAGAACCAGAGCAGAAGCAATCAGAGGAATGGTGAATCGAAGACAGCTATTATTTCATTGAAGATTCTTTTTTAAAGGATTGCTTATGTTACCTCTTTTGAAAAAATAAATGAAAATGTATATAAAGACACCACTGTACACTTTGGCAATCTAACTAACCACATGTCCGGGCGTAGGTAGGATAGGTGAATGGGAGTGGAGTGCAAATCTAATAAAGTAATGCAAATCAAATCAAGAAATATGCAAACTGAACACAAATTCCAATAAACAAAACTTAGAGGACGATCCGAGAAAAAAGCAAATAAAATGTAAACGCACTTGAACGAACCAACAACAATTTGGCGTACACTCGCATAAAAAATAAATAAAAGCTGAGATGTGCGCTTAGAAAATATAATAGCTGTATCAAAGATCACACACACATTGATATGTATATAAGTATGTATACCTTCAAATTTGTCGTTAATATGCGAAGATATACGAAATGCTCAAAAGGATGTAAATATGTATGAGAAAGAAAAAAGGAAAATGACACACACAAAAAAAAGATCCAATGGAAATGTTGAAGTGGAGAAATCAGTTACAGCTGTTAATGAAAGTGTAAGTGCCGAACAGAGTAAATTTTCACAAAGTTGTCATAAAAACGGCCTCGAGTCTCGAGACATGCGCGAATGAAGTAACAAAGTGTACGGCTCGGATAACCAGTGTCCTCGAACTGTTGACAGGCGGCTGCAAAGTGCCTGAAAAGGGTACGCAAAACGTTTATTTGTAGTGCCATGATATTCCAGCTGCCACTTGCGCGTAAAGAGCAATAAGTAAAGTGTGACAACAGTGTGGGCGTTGTGTATACCCGCCAATGATAAATAATCAATTCATCATAAATCCTCGCATGGAATGTAAATGGAGGAGATATGCAATATTTTCCAGAAAATGGTCAATTCTTTCGTGCTTTAAATTTATTATATGCACAAAAAATTATCATGAAAAAAGCTACAAGGCTAAAAGTAATGACAAAAAATTTTCAAAGTTAGAAAGTATTGCCCATATTTCAGAGCGAAGTTGAAACAGTTGGATAAAATATGAACTAAAAAATATTAAGTCTATAGCAAACAGTTTTCGTACGAAATTGATAAATGCAGTAAAGCGTTTGAACAAATAAGGCGAAAATGAGCTGTAATGTAAAATAATTTTCAAAATTCAAAATAATTGAAAAAACCTACTTGAAACATAAAAAGCTGTATTTCAAAACTATTATTTTATGGTCTGACTTAACAGATAAAAATTTCTAAAGCAGACGACTACAATTAAAGAAATTATCTGTGAAAGAATACTGCCAATCAAATTTGGTCACATGCCACAACTTCTAAGTGTTTATATGTTTTTCCCACACACAGCATATGTAATTTATTTGAACGCCTCAATGTATGCTACCTGAAATTATTTGCCGCAGCTAGAATTTATCGATACAACGTGCCGAGTATGATAAGCAGCTTTGGTGATGGAATGTGAGACAAAAGGAATGTTAGGCATTTAAATGTACAGCGAAGATGCTTACGCATACGTACATATATGAGAAAGGCATAAAATTACCAAGGCAACCAGAGTTCCAACATTAACAGCGATAACTTTATAAGTAGAATATAGCCAAAAAAAAAATTAATATAAATAGCAACGCTAAGCATTTGTATTTCCTATATTTATACAGTCAGAGCCAGTATTTAACGAATGAAAAATTTTAAAACATTTCTTTACCCAGAATAAAATGCAAAATCGTTAGTAACATACTTCAAGGCGACAAAGAGATATTTGAATATTAAGCTGTTGTGTTTCTGTATATTTCTTGTCGTAGTATTTTTGTAAACTGTTTGCTGCAAGCACACGTTTGCCGTCTGTGTACATTCGCTGTGTTCAAAGCCATTTATTTCGTTCTTGGTAAGATTTCGTAGCGTGGCTCTCCACTTACCTCGATTAGCTACGCCTTCGTTTATTTGTTTACGTTACGTGCATGAAATGCACTATTACCTTACTTTTCCTTTCTACAATTTTTATGCTTTTTGCCTGTTTATTCACTTTTTTTGCTTCTCGTTTTATTGTTTATTTTTTTGCATCTTCAATTTTCAGTTAGACAAACGTGTGGCAATCGTAAACATGTGACATGAATATTTGTATTCCAAAATTTAACTAGCAATAAATTTTTATTGATGGCAAAGATGTTAAATATCTTTTCGATGAAGAGAAGAAGTTTATTGTTTTCTTGATATTCTCAATAAAGAGCTGAAATAGCCAAATTCAATAGACAAAGCATTCGAAATTGATTGCATTTGCCATTGGCTGTAGCCAAGTTTTTACAAGTGTTCCAAAAGTTCAGAATATACTTAGACCAGCCGCAATTTATTTTTACTGCTTAGCTGAAGAACCCTTGGCATTAAATTATATGTATATTGTGGTCACTTAATCCTTAAAATTTATAAAAATGGCCTTAATTCTGTTGCAAGAACTTTAATGTATCGAATATTTTTAACAACTTCGATTTATATACATAATATTGTGTGTATGTGCACGTTCATTACTTATCTCAATTGTGGTGCCTCTCTGGGCTTTTAATAACACTTGAAATATCGCACATTATTTTAAGCACAATTGAGTTTCTCTAGAACAGCTAAACTCTCTTCCCTTGCCCTTAACGCTCTTTCAATTTACTTCGCCTTGTGTTTTCACTGCCATGGCTATGAAATTTTTTGGTTTCTCCGTATATTTCTGTAAATATTTATTTATCGATTCACACTTTTGTGATTGCATCTATACGTAATAATATAATACATATATAAACTTATACTTATGTGTAAGGGCATGTAAGCACAGTGTGTTTCACAAAAATTCTTATTATTATTTCGGTTTTTGTTAGCATTGCAACTTGAGAACAAGTAGTTGCTGATAATAAAATGTACTTGCGCACTTTATTTTAAAAGTTTCATATAAATGTTCTTTAGTAGCAGCTTTAATTCTAGATTTAATTAAATTCTTAAAAAACTTGTTGTGCGGTTTTGGAAATATTTTTTTTCACTCTAAATGGTATGTTAAAAGGTGAAACAGTTGGTTTTCCAGCACATCATTACTTTAACTCCTTCAACCTCTGCTTTTCAAGACGTTGAGGAAATATTTTCTCTATTTCACGCATAGCCTGTGCGTAACTTTAAAAATGGTTTGCATAGAAGTGAAATTTAACAAAAAAACTTCATAAGATCCAATCTCTGAGGAGTTACTGAGTCTAATAACCTTGATGTATAAATTTAACTGCGTATAACTCTTAAAGGAGTGAATTTATGAAAAAAAAAGCTTGAAAGGGGAAAAACTTTATAGTAGACTATAATTTACTTACTGGCTTACTTTTTAAATGTGAAATATCAAAAAAATTCATATATTATATACATGAGAAAATATATGATTTAGGCCCGGTTTATGTTGAAAATCAAGAGTTTGTTTACTTTAGATCACCCCAATAAACATATGCTTTAGTAGAAACAAATATTTCTCGGCAAATTTTTAGCATAATTATGAGCATCCTCTGCGACAATTTAAGACAAAATGGGTCTTTTATCAACGGAAAATGAACGATGTTGCTATCTTATGACGGAGACAGCTGAAAACCAATCCTGAAACGCCTAAACCTACGAAGATTTGTGAAATTTTTAATATTTAGCCAGTATACGACACGCAATCAACTCAACTGCCGCAACCGAAAACTTAAGGTGATTCGTACTAGCACGCAAAGTAATTACGCATTTTATGCATATACTGTATTTATATCCAGCAAGTGTGAAAATATCCTAGAGCGTTTGTCCGAAGCTACACAGCTAAGCTCTGCAACAAAAATAAGTACACAAATCAAGCGAAAAGTTAAACAAATTTCCGTTTCTTTTCCTCAGTACATTCATCGTGACATACTCGCATATTATCGATATAAGTATCTACAAGCTTAGCTGCCATACATGGGGGTTTTGCGGCAAACAAGGTATTGAACACACAGTTATTCCGCATTTCTTTCACTTTTTGTTGCTGTTGTTTTAAGCACCTTTTCTCTTGAAATGGCCATCATTTACTGCAAAAAAAAAGAAACATTTTTGGGAGAATTTCTGGGTCGGCTTTAGTATACCATCCCACGATTTCAGGTTTAAGAGGGGTATGGTTGGATAGAGGAGATTCTCCAGATCACGAAAATATATAGCCCCCGTTAAATTATAGTTTTCGAGATATTTGCATTTTAAGTTGAAAATTTCACAAATTTTATCTTACAATTTCTCTTTAGTATACCATCCCACGATTTCAGGTTTAAGAGGGGTATGGTTGGATAGAGGAGATTCTCCAGATCACGAAAATATATAGCCCCCGTTAAATTATAGTTTTCGAGATATTTGCATTTTAAGTTGAAAATTTCACAAATTTTATCTTACAATTTCTCAATCTATAGTTATTTTTTCTTTCATATTATGTACTTATTATACAGTTACACTTCACTACAATGTTTCTACATATTTATTTTGTATTAATTAGTTTAATTTTTGCTTTAAATAAACATTTTATTTTTACACAATTTTTTCTATATGCACAATAACAAATAGCTTCCATATTAACAGATAATAGGTGTTGCCATATCTATTTTATGTACATATATATTCATATTTTGCAAACGAATTAAAATTAATAATAGAGGATTATACCAAATACATGAACCATAATTGGGAAGTGTTATTTTTTTGAAGCGCGGCCGAAGGCCGCCAATGCAAAGAAGAAATCTAAACAAAAAAAATGTTAAAGAGGGTATATCACTCCCTTTAAATTTCATTTTATATAACGAATTATAACGGAAATTGTTACAATTAAACAAGGCACCGTTTTGTTTTTTTTGTCCGTTTTATCCTTGAATTGGTAAATATTGTGCAGATAAGTTAATTTTGTAGAAGGATAGATTGCTTTCATTCGTTTGGATATGGCAACACTTATTATCTGTCAATATGAAACTCTTTTGTTATTGGGCATATAACGAAAATTGTGTAAAAATAAAATATTAATTTAAAACAAATATTAAATTAATTAATACAAAATGAATATGTAGAAACATTGTAGTGGAGTGTTAGTATATAATAAGTGCAAAATATTATATAAAAGAAAAATTAACCATAAATCGAGAAATTGTAAAATAAAATTTGTGAAATTTTCAACTTAAAATGAAAATATCTCGAAAACTTTAAGTTTCCGGCGGCAGTAATTATATATATTCGTGATCTGGAGAATCGCCTCTATCCAACCATATCCCTCCTAACCCTGAAAGCGTGAGATGGTATACTAAAGTTTCCCCGAATTTCTTTGCAGCTCTGCCCCAATTTCATGTGGTTTGTTTGATATTTCCATTTGTTGCCAATCATTCGTAAATATTTTATCTCTTTTTGTTGTATTAGTCTCGAGTGTACATACAATTGGAGCGCACCGTAAATAAATTGACCGCGAGGCGAGAGTGTAGGTTCCGTGTGCATAAATTCGCTACCGAACATTTCAAGCGGGTTCAAGACCTTCCAGGTGCTGCTTTATATAATTTTAGTTTGTCTTGTTTTTCATTCAAATGCATATTTTTACTTTTGTCTAAACACGTATTGAGATATTCAATATTACGTCCTTACCCTTATAACGCTACTTACTTAGGTGTGTATGTGTGTTTGAATATTAATTTTCTTAATAGAGTGTGTTTAATTATGTTTAATGGCCGATATTAATAAAGAGAAGTGGCAAATTCGTGATGTCACGCCCTGATTTGCATTCGAAAATTTATGTTGTGATGGATAAGGGAGGAAAGATCCAAGGTGGGAAATTCGAAGTTCGAGGAAGAAATAACAATATATAAAATAATTAAAAGGCCGTTAGGAATTAGCTACACATACTTCTGTAAGCAGCTTGGAAGTCCTCTGGAAGTCCTAGCACTATACTTCCCTTTCGATTTCGAATAATCTAATCTTGGTATGACCAAAAAAATCCGGAGCCTATTGACAGAAACTTTGAGGGTTTTATAGTTGTACTTCTACCTTCTGCACAAATAGTATATGTTCTTGTGTATAATAAAACATTTTCTCCTCTTAACCACATGTTTTTCTATAATGTCGTGCTTGTTCGAAGGCGCCCCAACATTAATTCACCTATTTTCCAAATCTTAGTGCCATCTTTGCGAATCATTTGCAATAATTCTCTCTAGTTTTACCGAAAGACCGCAATACATTAAAAGCTACGAAGATTATTTGCCAAACACACACACCTTTCTAAGCATCACATGTTGCCTGATAGGAACATTTCAAACGAAAATCTTTGCTCTTTTCTGTACAATTCAAACTATATCTGTAAATGCGTTTGTAGTTGCGTGAAATAAAATCTTTTAAGCAATAATTTTTCTCCACAGACAATACAAGAATAAATCCCTTATGGATATGGGGGAGGTTTACACGAAAAAGTCAAAACTAACAGCAAATAAAAAATACATCCTCCCCTCACCTACAACAACATGAAAACAGACCACAAAACCCACGAGCAAGTCTCAAAAGCGTTAACTCAAATGTCAGTTTAAATAAAAGATACTCCACAAAGGACATAAGAAAAGTTTGTGTATGTATGAACAGATATCTCTGGGCGCTTAGGAATGCCTATAAGTTCAAAAGTCAACATGGTTGCATTGGTAATTTCAAACAAGCACAAAGCGTAAATTTTTAAATGGCACACACAAACACATGCAAACATTTACCCACAAATACTGAGCAGAAACAGATTTCTATGCAATGTTTGCCAGGATAATTGGCGTCTCATTTTATTCGGTGCACACCCTAAATTTAATTTTCATCTCATTTTCTAATTTTTTTGCAACTTGTTTTGTTTGCCTTTTTATTAAATAATTATTTTACCGTTATGTTATTTAAAACAAAAATAAAAAAATTGGCGTCTCATTTTATTCGGTGCACACCCTAAATTTAATTTTCATCTCATTTTCTAATTTTTTTGCAACTTGTTTTGTTTGCCTTTTTATTAAATAATTATTTTACCGTTATGTTATTTAAAACAAAAACCTAAATCTCAAGGATTTGCGATATCTACTAGAAAGCATCAAAGGTCTTGCCTTCACTATTAGAATTCTATAAAATCCTAACTTTGTATAAAAATTCGATGAATACCCTTAGTTATATCTTAGAAGTTTAGAGTAGTGCATAACTTGAAACCATTTTCCATGACTATTTCACTCCTTTGCTGACTGTAAAGTAGCATTTTCATTGCGTGTATATTCTCATAACTTCAAATTCAGCAATTTCGAAAACATTTGAACAAAAAAATTCAAGAGAAATGTCTTATAAAATTTATTTCTCATTTGTTGTACTATAAAGATTTATAGCAATCATCAAACTGTAATGACGTTGGCAAATAAAATTCCATTTAAAGATTTGAAAAGTAAGTATATAAATTTCTTAGTCCATAACTCTTCTCTCATTTTGGTCTGACGTTTACATAGCGAACATAGACGCTTCACTATATTGAAAGTAAATATTACAAGGTAACAGTAATTTTCCGCAAATTATCCCTTAACTCGTAATGTAAAAGAAGCAAAAATAAAATTAAAGCAAAACGTTTTAACAAAACTTGATCGACCAGTTGCAATGACAACAGTTCGACAGTTGTTAATCTGTTACTTCGTCGCATAGGTAAACCTGATCTACATAAGCGCAAGAGAGCCATCGTAACTGGCTTCCTTGATTGAAGGGGCTCGTCTCGGTCGTAGTTGATAATGGCAAGGTATACTATAAATTTATATAAATTACAACAAAAAAATTTAATATCAAACTTAAGTTAGCAGAGGTTAGTCATATTACGAACGAGAAAGACAAAGCGGTGACCAGCAAACTGCTTGGATTACAAAAAGAAATTAACCAAATACGAATATAATTGCTATATACATATAAAGAGCCGTTATATTTCATTTCTGGCTCAAGTATGGTTTCCAAACTTGTACTTACTTTCAAACACGCGCATTTGGCTTTCCATGCATCGCATCTAACGTAATTGACCACAAACGAAAATCTTTACTCTTTTCTGTACAATTCAAACTATATCTGTAAATGCGTTTGTAGTTGCGTGAAATAAAATCTTTTAAGCTATCCTTTTCCTCCACAGCCAATACCAGAATAAATTCCTTATGGATATCGGGGGAGATTTGCACAGAAAGGTGTATGTATGTATGAATAGATACACAGATACAGCGAAAACAGTGATGGTCAATTTAAAAGTTTCAATGTATTTCATTGTGTTTCATAATATTTTATTTCTGTTTGCTTTCTTTAATGTTATTATTGCAATTCTTGTCATATAAGACAGTCAGTTTAGTTATGCTTTTTCGTTTTACTCGCCAGCCGCTAATATCTCTCAGAAAGCGTGAAACATGCCATTCGAAACTCTTGCCGAATTGTCGGCAATGCTCACAGTTTTTTGGCATGCAGATAAAATAATAAAAACTCAAAATTGTTTTTACACGGTTTTTACTTACTGACTGCTTTAAAAAGAAAAAGTTTACGGAGGGAAAAAAAACGTACAAAAGTCAAACTGAGAATTGAAACAGCGGATTCAATAACCGCTTGATTGTCCTTGCAACTTTCTCTCCAGGCTGGCATCATTATTGCTGTTGAAGGCGATGCCAAGATAAGGAAAGTCCTTTTTCCTCATTCTTTTTCTTCTGCTAGAAGCCAGTATATATTTCGATTTGTTCTCAGTAACCGCCATACCTATTTGGATAATTTCCTCTCGATAGCCGCAAAAGCTTCGGAGACATCCTGCTTGCTACGCTCAATTAAGCTTATATCGTCGGCATAGGCAAACAGCTATACACAATCGTAAAAGATTGATGTATTGCGGCATTGGTTTCTAAAATTCGCCATTTACGATGTTTTAAGTTCGTATTAATTCTTTAAGATGAAAGAAAGCGCTAGGTCTATCTCACAGCAGCTTTCTCAGAAATTTAATGTTCATTCAATGCGAAATATGTCAATTTAAAAATTCTCATAACGAAAGAATTACTCCAATAGACGGATGTTTTCGCCCTACTATTTGCTTCTACAAAATCAACGCAATAAATCAGCTTGCCAGTTGAGAAAAACGCTTTGTTGTTGTCAAATCGGTAAAGTCACAGCGTTTCTATTAAAATTTGATCCCATTCACCAATTGCAGCTGCACCAACGGATATCCAGTGGTGTCCCCTCTTATCAATTTGACTCCTCCTGTTTTCTACGCGAAGAAATATTTGGTTGGGTGCAACGACTCGATAGCAAATGAAATCGGAAATGCATGGCACGTAACGCTTACGAGGCCATGTTAAAGTACTAATAAAGCCGCAAGGAAAGCAATCGACAGTAAAACAATTCCAATAACAATGAAAAGCAGCTAGGGCTATAAAAGTGCAAAAGAATTGCAAAGGAGTAAAAATCCAACTGAAAATGAGTTAAGTTGTGTGAGGACCGGTAGAAGCGCGCCACATGCAATCCTTGGCAGCAATATTGATGAGCATACACGATGAAAATACAAACAACAACTTCAAATGTTGTACATGAGTGGCTTAAATAAAAACTATAACAATGTTAATAATAGCAATGATCCTAAAAATAGTACTTAGTTGAAACTGTAGTGTTGCTCTAGCAATAGTGGTCCAGTAGTAACTACGTTTAAAAAGGGTCTATCAAGAAGAACGACGTGATCTTAAAATTAAATAAAATATTCAATTTTGGTTAAATTGGTTCTGTTTTTTTTGTTTTTTTTGTTATGCAAACAATTTTATGCTATTTACCCGGTGGATAATTTCGGCTGGAATGTCAGATATAGTGTATTGAATGTTGTCTTCGAGCTCTTCGTGCGTTTCTGGTTGATTGGAGTCAAATATCATGATTTTGGCGGCCATTTATCGAAATTAACGAGTCGCCAAACTTTTCACGCATATGTCGATGTTTAAACATTCCTATTGACGTAGGGATGAATTTGCTTTCCAGCTACGCGGCGCCGTTATTTGTTCGCAGACAACTCGTGAAACAGAAAGTGGGCTTGATCGAATGTCCAATGGTAATATTGCCAACCAAATTTGTGACCCTTTTTATACTCTTGCAACATGTTGCTACAGAATATAATAGTTTTGTTCACCCAACGGTTATTTGTATCACCTAATACTAATAAAGGGTTATATATACATAAATGATCAGGATGAAGAGTCGCGTTGAAATCCGGGCGACTGTCTGTCCGTCCGTCCATCTGTGCAAACTGTAACTTGAGTAAAAATTAAGATATCTTTACGAAACTTGGTATACATGTTTCTTGGTACCGTAAGACGGTTGGTATTGCAGAGCACAAAACGCCAATACTCAAAAAAAATAAATAAATTACCATAACTAAGCTCCACAATAAGATACAAGACTTTATTTGGTATACAGGATCACATTGCAGAGGGGCATCTGCAGATAAAAATTTTTGTTTAAAAGTGGGCATGGTCCCGCCCACTAATAAGTTAGGTGCATCTCCTAAGCCGCTAAAGCTACAATAACAAAATTCAGTAAGAATAAATGTTTTTAGCACCTCTATCGACAGTGTGAAAATGGGAGAAATCGGGTGACAAACTCGCCCACTCTCCATATAACGGTACTCTTAAAAACTACTTAAAGCGCGATAAATTAAGCACTCAACACACCAGAATTTTATCTCTGGGATGGTATAAGATGACTTTATAAGAACCGCGTTCAAAATTATACAGTGCGTTTACGTGAAAATCCATATCTTGGGATCAGCTTAACCGATTCCATCCAAATTCGTTACTTGACATTCTTCTCAAATTTCTATATTATAGTGTGAAAATGAACGAAATCGAATTACAACCACGCCTATTTCCTATATAACACCATTTTAAATTCCATCTGATTCTTTCACTTTTCACTATGCAAATCAGGCAACAATGATTGTATCGGGGTAGAACTTTGCGTGAATAATGGGTTTAAAGTATGCCACTTAGTGACCAAAAATTGTCTAAATGGAACTAAAACTGCTCAAGCTCCTAGGTTCTGAATAGGTGAACCCCAGTGTCTATAGTTGACTTTTTACCGAAAATATCGGTCAATGTGTAAGATATATAATTGAAATTCATATAAAAACATAAATAAATGAAACTCGGTAATAGCATGTTTTTGTGTCAAAATTGGTTGAATCGGATCAATAATTCCTTTAATATAAAATTTTGCCAACACCTGAGGTAAGTTCTCGAGCTTTGCTCCTTGCAAGTTGCGAGAGTATAAAATGTTTGGTTATACCCGAACTTAAAACTTCCTTACTTGTTTATATGCAACTCGTTCGTTTATTTAGTACGATTTTTATGGGCAATGCAATTAATTCGATGGCAACTAAAATTTGGTTGATTCTGCTTTATTGCTGCAATTGTTATAGCTGTTATGCATCGCAACAAAATAGGAGATGTCAAGAGATACAGCAAAACACAAATAACTCAAAAACTATGTATTTACATTTTTCGCTGTAAATACATTGAAAACTGTTTGAATAGATACTTAGAGAAATTGTTTTTTTGATTAGGACTCTATCTCCCGAAAACTTGTTCGACCCAATACCCAGAAAAAAGTTCAATTTACCGTAGAGTGTTAAATAATATATTTCAAACAACTTTCTATAATCTAGACCTAAATCAAGTTAACTGTGAACACAAAATAGAACTAGTTAAAACTGCTCTCTAAACAAAAGAAGGAACAGGTACAGAGAGATGGACTAGCTATACTGTAGTCTCAGCTGTGATATGCTTTTGACTAGCGTTGAAAGTTCACTATATCTGAGAGAGTGCTTTCGAATTGGCAGAGCCAAGATACCTGGTTTTCCTGAATAACCGAATGATTTAATAAAAATATATTGAAACATTTCAAATAACGTGATTCAAAATGGGCAGCCACACCATAAAAAAAGCAACGCTTAATTATCTCTGAAAAGTTTAACTACAATAAATTTAGACTAACTATCATCGCTTAAACCATTTCAACTGTTGGCAACACCGATCGTTTTGAATGGGTATATTATATTACATAAAAAAGCTAAAAAAATGGCATGATTATAATGGCAAGCTTTTCACCTACTAATCATCCGTTTTCAAAACAATTTTTTTGTTTTCAAGATAATCCCCTCGAGTATTTTCAAGAGCCTAATATTGTCAATTTCCCTAATTTTAATCAACTTTAATCAATTTCCAATTTCTTAATCAATGGCATTCACTCATATCGAGCTCCTCACTGCCGCATTAAGCATGTTTGCTGCTCTCAAATTTCAAAAACACTCCACAAAAATTAGCTGCCAACTTGATACGCACACGCCGTGTTGATTGAGAGGGTTTTTGTTTAATATTGGCGTTGTTGCAGCACAGTATGGTTTGTTGACTCGGTTGACAAACTTATTGACAGACAAGTTGTCAGCAAAACTTGTTTTGCTAACTAGCTTATGTTTTTTCTCGGTTTCCCTGCAATTTTTGTGCAGGATTAACTGTAAGGGTTTTTGGCACTCAATTGACACGTTGCAAAATACTAATGACAACAACAGCATAAATTTAGCTACCTATTGCTAGCACTACGTGTGCAATCAACGAGCAATCCATCTAATCCATCAGTAGCAGTTATCATGGAAATCTGCTGCAATTCGTACAACAACAACACATTTATATACGTATACTTAACTACATATAAGATTAGAAATAATTTTTTTTTAATTTTTGCACCCACCACAGGCTATGCGTAAACTGACTCCGTACGTTCCCTGGTGCTTGATATTTACTACTATGACACTATTGGCAACAGCCTCGCCTATATCATTTCCTTTCATTTCACCTTAGTGTGTGTGTGTGTGTGCTATGCAATGCTATAAGCCACACGTCGGCTTCGTATTTAAAACGGCACTTAATCGCCTGTTTATCCTTTACAAATCCTATCAATGTCATCGATGGCCCTTCATATGCAACGCAAACACGAAAAATCAACAGAAATTCAAAATATACGCTCACACATGTATATTGTATGCACGCGTGTATATTCCCTGCAGAAAAATTAACTACTTAATACAAGGATTGTTCTCAAGCAAGATGATTCTTAAACTTCATTTACCCAGAACAAATGTATAACTTTTGCGGATAAGCTTGTAACACGCAGAAACGTCGGACACCGTATATATTATATTATATATTAATAAATATTGCGAGATGAGTCGGTTTAGCCATGCCCGTTTGTATGTCCGTCCCTAAGTCCCTAAGTTCATGAGATATCAATCTGAAATATTTCATACGTATTTTTCTCCCTGCTGCTCATTTGCCGGAACCACTATATCATATAGCTGCCATACAAACTGACCGATCAAAATCAAGATAAAGATACTTGTATTCTTAAAAGATTTATTTTTTTTATTAAGTTACTTTCATTCACCTTGTACGTTGTTAATATCAAACAACGTGGTTGGAAAGAACTATCAAACCGTTGTCTGGTTACGTTTTCAGATTTACCTACACATACCATACATATATTTGCTACAAGTAATGCACCGGCAGAGGGTAGTATAACTTCGGTGTAGTAAACGTTTTTATAATTTGTATAAGTACATTTTCTCCAAACCTTAATCGGTCATCATATTCACCTAACCTAAAACTCAATATAAAACCTGTGTAGTATTCTTAAGTGAAAACTTTAATATTGCTGTGGCTTTCGGTGTTCAATGGTAATTAGCTCAAAATAATTATTATAATAAACCTAACGTCAATGACACCAATACAAACAGACTGTTCTAAATGCAAAATGCATTCTACAAACTTCGCCTTCACGATCCACTTTTCCTACTGGGCAATTGTGCTAGACAAAACCAACAAATTCTATACGACAAATGAAGCGGAAATAACACACAGCACACGACAACAAAAGCAAAAATAACAGAAAAATATAAACAGCAAATGCAATTTACAACTGCATGTGAAGCAATCCGACACGTACTCAAGCAATAGACAGAATTGTGCAAACTCGTTTGTGCAAACAGCCTGCCGAGCGACATTTTCAATCTCACTTTGACACAATTCCACTCTTAAATTAGCCCTACATTTGTGCATATCAGACTATGGGAAATTCGCAATATCCCTAAGTATGCGTGCACGCGCGAGTCAGTGTGTGTGTTTGTATGTGATGAATGGCACTCGAAAATCCAATAAATCAAGGACATTATTGGCAACCCTCCAGTATTACACAATGCCAGCAAAACATTATTTGTAGTACATTGATCAGCATTTTTGTTTTCATTGTTGTTGTGACAATATGCTTATATGAGGTGTCACGGTGGACCAGTGGTCGTGCAATTGTGAAAATGCCACATTTCATTTCAATTAATCTTTGCTTTCGTTATGAGCAGTTTATTTGATCTGAACGTTAACGCGTGCAGGCGGGCAGCGCAAGCGTTTTCATAAAACTGATGCGCAATGCCCACACTTACACGTAATGACAGATACGGCATGGATACCTATACGGTTGCATATGTGCCAATATTTATGGTTACATATACGTTATGTGTTTGCAGAGGTCCACTTTTCACTTCTGTGGCAATGCGACACTTTCTATTGATATTTACTGTTATCTTAATATCTCGCTTCGGGGTTCTTCTCGTGTATTTGTGTCTTAGTTCCCAAGCGTTATGTCACTGTCATTAACATTTTTGACGTAATCTCGTTATATTTTCGCACTTTTGCACTTCCACTTGGAATTTTTTATTTGTATTTGGCTTGTCCTTTCGTACTTCAAACGTCAATGTCAATAAAAGATTTATAAATTTATGACATTTTTATTGATACGAGCGTTTCGGTAGCTGATACTATTCCGTATCCATAAAATATATGCATATGTTACAACTTTATGCTCAAAGCACTTTTTTATGTAAAAATTTATGTATAACGTACTTATAAATTTTTTTTTGACTTAAAAGGATTCAACTACATATGCTGATTGCATGTTAAAAGGTGCTGAATAAATGGCATTGAGGAGGACCAGTATCAAAGCCACCAAGCCCAGAAATATCCAATCGCGAACGACAAAAAGTTAACCTCTTACAAATAACACTGATTAACAAAATTTTAACTTTTTTGTTATATGAAAACTCATATAAAATTTTGAATGTAGTAAGGCCACTAAACATTATTATGTGAATAAAAAAATTTACACGTCAGGTTTTCTTGTGACATTAAAACATATATTTTCTTAAAAATTTGTTTGAAATTTAGAAGTAATTATTACTTAATATAGAAAAATTAGTTCGGCACTATGTGCTTATGATGGATCTGTTGGCCGAATACTAGTATAGATACTGGGTAGTGTGTTTGGACTTGGTTGTAATGTCTTTTGTTTGAGTCAAACAAAAAGAAAATTACCTACGTGAGCCTTTGGTTCGGTCTAAATAATTGGTAAAGTAAACGGCATAGGACTTGGGTTAACCCAACCTAAGAGCAGTCTCACACAGGTTACACAACATTTATGTGGAACCCAGGATTGATCTTGATTCCTCACAGGAAATTCAAAATAGTTTAAATACAAGCACTTGTAGCACTGTTCAATTAATGACGTGAAATTACGACGCTAAGATTTAATTCTTTACACACATAACAAAAACTGTTGGGTTCTAAGGACACATGTTTACGATAAAACAATGATATAAGTTAGTCGAATTCAATAATTATACCGTGGTATAAATGAAGTTATTTAAAACAGGAATCAAAACCGGCTAAATACCTTTAGGTGTTGTTAAAAATTCAATCAAATTTAGTGTTATATTAACTTATTTTGAAGATCATATATATGTGAATAAAAACAGCCGAAGGGGCTAAATTTAATATATTAAGTTGATGTGAAACACGTCAACTAGAGGATCCAAGTTGATTATATTAGGGATACGAGGCTCACTCTGATTTCAACGAATCTCATCACCCAGGTCATTTATATGTACCTATATATCCTTTTATCTAACTTCATTATTTTTAGGTGATACGAACACCCTATTATACTCTGTAGCAATAGGTTGCAAGTGTACGACACGTTTATGGGGTCAGAAATGAATAGGTAAAAAAACGACTTGTTGTTTTAATTATGAAATATTGGGGGTTACCAACATAAACAAAAATCATCACAAAGTTCGTGTGACAAAAACAGTGTCATTTATATTATTTCAAAGCTAACAATCTACAGTAAAATTACGGAAAACCTTGGGATTCTATATGCTTTATTGTAGAATCATGGCATGAGAATTGACGGAGGTTATTCCATAATTTACTGAATAACAGTTATCATTCCAGTTGTTTATATAAATTGAATAGAACTGACTTTGACATAAGAGCGCTTATATGTTTATCTCTAACTGTCGATTATTTTATGCATTTATAAACAAGCGTTATATCAGCAATGCAATAGTATTACTTTGAAGGAAATAGTTTTCAGATAAATTAAGTTATTATCAAGAGTTAAATAACCTCTTTCGCATTGGAATCTTTGCAGTTGCAAGGTTCATCAATTTGACATTTTACTTATGTTAACTTTGAAAACACATGTACATAAAGCCAACTACTTGCTGCAACATTTACTTTTCCAATATCTACTTTCATCACTTTTTAAATACTTACAAAACCGAGAGTATTACGCAACTTTCAGCAACTTCATTAACTACGCAAGATATGCATAGAAATACGGAAACTTCAAAATTAAACATAAAGGGTGGAGGGGAACCCAATAGGAGGCGCACAACTGAAAAGCCACAAAAGTTGACAATTTATAGAAAGAAACCTGTAAGTAACAACATGAAGCCAAAGTAGAAACTTTTAAAGAGCCAAATTAACATGGGAAATTATGTAGACGAAACTTCGGCACACTGTGGTAGTGGGGAAGAGAAGAGGAGTGCAATGCTGATTAATATGGAAAGTGTTACGCAAGCATGTCTGCACGCTTAAAGGTGACACGTGATGAAAAGTGTACAAAACAATTTACGCAATGGTATGTGGGATTGTGCTAAAAATGTGGGAAATGTAACTCTGGCAACTTAATAGCTGAATGAAGATGACAAAAGTTTTATCAAAGTGTAAAAAGGAAAGAGTCGAAATGCCATGGCGTTTTTTTGTGCGCGCTTAGCGCAACAGAATGACAGCATTTGCTAAACAAGGGTTAAAATGTGGCATGCTGTGGGAGTTGAAAGCGCATATAAATCTGCAACTCACAACAAAAGCGTAATATTCACATGCAACACCCGAGGTGAGCTTAAGCTATGGAAAAGCAAACACCACACCTATAGCCTGATGGGCACAACAACAAGGGAGCA
The DNA here is from genome assembly GCF_042242935.1 of Bactrocera oleae. Classification (NCBI taxonomy): domain Eukaryota; kingdom Metazoa; phylum Arthropoda; class Insecta; order Diptera; family Tephritidae; genus Bactrocera; species Bactrocera oleae. Next base: position 26,066,507 of record NC_091536.1, read on the forward strand.
CCAGCATTGCTCGTATTAGTGTACGGTATATGTGTATATTGTTGTTGCTAGTTGAGGCGCACATGAAGTTTTTGCAAAAGGCTTAAGCCACGCCCGCGAAGTTGCGTCTGTCTGTGTGCGTTTGCTAATCTCAGCAAAATGATAAAACAGTGTGAACAGTTCGGCATTAGTTGGCTTGAATAGGATTAAAGCAATGCTTTTTGCAATCAAAACGTTCATTTTCTATAACAATTACATGTTGAGACAGGGAAATTGTAGTCGCCTATATTGAAACCAATTTTCTTCCAAGATCAAACATCACACGAGCGTAAAAATTATTGTATTAATCTAGGAAATAAAATGTTTGATTTGATTTGCGCCCACGTTTAAATGGCTTGAGAAGTTCGAGTCAAATTTGATCCGTTTGCGGGTCTAAACGGGTGTTACTACTAGTTTTTAGAATTCTGACACTAAGTATCACTGGTTGGAATTTAATTTTTCACATAAAGAATAAGGACGAAAATATCGAAATTTTTACATTTATTAACATATAATATATATGTACTTAGGAGGATTTTCGATTTAAAGTTTTTTAGAAAAATTTGGCACTTAAAACTATATTTAATTTGGAAATAATCTACACTTTTTACTTCTTCCAAAAAGGGTTATGGCTGATTAAAATACAACTTTTGCTTCGCTTTCAGAATATTTTCCAATAATCTTTTGTATAAGTTTCTTCACATCGAGACAAAACAAAGCAAAATGTTGGACAACTCGCATCTTTTTACGCTTTGTCAATCAACAGACACAATTTTTGTTTAGTAGAAGCACGGAAAATAAAGTGTTCAGTTTGGCATACCCTTTGTTTTCTTCGCTTCGCGTTGTTAAAGTATGAATTGTCGAGCAAAACGAAGAAATTTAACTAGAAGTAACCATCGTAGCTTCGGCATTCGCTATTTCTTAAAACAAATTATATTCCTTACTAATACGCATAATCGTAATTGCACGTACGAGCAACGAATATTTGTTATTAACTTAAAATAAGAAGAAACGTTAACTTCGGTTGCACCGAAGATATAATACCAAATGCAAAAATTTCTTCGGAGATTGCATTATAGCCTTAGATAATAATCCGTGACAAATTTCGGGAAGATATCTCTTCAAATGAGAAAGCTTTCCATACAAGCACTTGAGTCCGATCTTCAACTTGTATGGCAGCTATACTTGTATGTTATAGTGGTTCCGACAAATGAGCAGCTTCTTGTTGAGAAAAAACCGTGTGCAAAATTTCAGATCGATATCTCTGAGGGACTAGACAGACGGTTGTGTTAATATTGAAAACATTTTTATATTGAGCACATGTATTATAGAGTGTACATATATGAAGTAATGAACGAGTATATGAGCTTTGAAAAAAAATTATTATTTTCTTTTCGGACCATGGCAATATGTATGCAATCTTACTTTTCACTTGTCAATTCTTAATTACTTTTTTTTGTTGCTGCCGCCAAAAAATATTTCACATAACATTGATCATCTTACTTTCGATTTTTATTAACCTACTAAAATACTTACACCAATAATAAAGGATGCACACACTCTTCAATCGGTTCAAGGCTAAATCAATCATGCAACGACACAAGTTGTTGGTTGTGCATTTTTAGCCATACAATGCAACAACCTTCCACATCAGACATTCCGTCACCATAATTGGCACACCGGTCATGGATGCAGTCAAGTAATACATAATTGTTTATATATACATATACATATGTATGTATGCATAAGTATCCAGTTGTACGGTTTTGGACAGCAGACTTATTTGATTTCGTATACTCATAAGCGTTGCACTGCAATCAATGCTATATATTAACCATAAATTATGCAATTTCTAATTGGAAAAGCAATTTCACATTGGCCGAACTGGTTATTTCCAGGTATACATATACGAACTATTTATATCGTCTTCATTGTGCATTTTTAGTTTCGCACTTCATAAAAATGCAAGCACCATCTATCCACTTTTCCTCTCCCCACTTTTTAAGTGCAGCCAACTTAAGAATACTGTGAAGGGGGTAAGGAGGAAGCTAGGAAAGTTATCGCTATGCTGTTCGCTTGTATTTTTACTTTGCTTTCAACAGATTGCTTTTAACTTTTGCTGCTTTCAACACTAGTGCAGAAATGAAAAGATACTAGAAGCTAAAAGATTAAAATGGCTTAGTGGTGAGCACGTGTATCTAATTTTGGTACAATCTTTAAAAATCCACAATTTTATATGGATGTGTGTTGATGACAGAAGAATGCGAGTGACTGTCTTAAGATAGTTAAGTTTAGCGTTGCGCCTGGGTGAGTGAAAACTTTGCAACAATTGAAGCGTTTTCACGCAAATAATTGTTAGTTGTTACGAATACAGCGTTTAAATAAAATAATATTTATTTTTCACAGTCGCTTTTCATATTTCACATATTATTTATGCGATCTATAATATAAATATTTATATATGTATTATACCTTTCAGATTAATCAGTGTGCAAAAATATCAAATTCGAAATAGCGCTTTTTGGACTAAAAGTACAGAACTTGTAAGCAAATATGGCATGGTTATAGAAATATAATCTCCTTTAGTGATAGCTATCAAACCAACTGTCAAAGTACTCATGTGACTTGGACATTTGTGATCAGTTCAATTTGTCAAGCTACGATACAACGAATTCCACCGAATTAATGTTTAAAAGTTACGGAGTTAACGCTGAGCAGCACAACTAGACTACAATTTAATTTGCTATATAAATTTTACTAGTGTCTCACTGCATACACAATTCAAACTAAAGCTTTAAAGTTTTTATTCGTCTTCACATTTAAGTGGTAACTAAAATAATTTAACACCTCTGAACTTTTAACAAGCAATACTAATTTCTGCTCTTCGTTGCACAGCGCCGCCACAGACCACACCAATTGGCGCACATACATACATACTTGTATATTCATACATATTAATTTTAAAAATTATGTAAGCATGTAGATAGCTTATAGTACATATGGTATTATGCAAGAAGCTCCAACTATACACTAACTCAATGGCAGAGCAACTGCTGCCACTTGTTGCTCTTCTGCACATTCACAATTTCAACTGCCGCCAACTTCTGGCGCACTCTCCTACCCATACTCGCTTTTATACGATTGCAATGCCTACTTGGGCGATCAGTCGGGGAAGACTGGTATTGACTTTTTAATGTGTACTCGTCGCTTTGCCTTAACAAAGCAAGCATGGCACATTGTTTCAATGCCGGCCGGTATTTTCAATAATTATACTCTTACATACAACTTCGATGTGAAAGCAATATGCGCAAGCCTCGCTTACTCAGTAAGGTCTGCCCAGCGACGTATGAAATGCGGCTCAGTTTTGGCGGCAAGTCCGACGACGAAGAGCAAAAGCGGCAACATGGAAGTGGGTATATAAGTAGCGTAATGCAATATTGCAAAAATGCACGAAACAACTCAGCAGACACGACAGTAGACGCGAGATGACTTTGAAGAATGCAGACGCTTGGCAATTACCAATCGCCAGCAGTGCAGCGTGCTTACATATGCGATAGTACCATAAATAAAGAGGCAATACAAAATATATAAAAAAGAAGTGAGTACAACTCATATGAAACAACAAAAAACAAAAACCTGACTGCATAAGAGTGTTAGCGGCAGAGGCTTTGGCAACTCGTCTGCAGCCAGTGGTCGAGGCAGTTTGGCGCAGCCACATATTTTGTTTAGCAGCCACTATGTCGGCGTTGTCTGCGTACATATGTATATCTAAATGAATGGTATGTAGGTATGTATGTTGAGAGTGCAATGGCTGCGTGTTGGCTATTTTTATACACGTCCAACTAAAATAGATTTTCAAATACTTATATGCCATACATACTTACATACTTATATGTTTTCAAAATGGACCAAGTGCCAGCAATGACAAGAAAAACCGGGCGGCGCGGATTTTGCAAATATATATATATACTGGTTTTTAACATTTCTTAGGGTACTGACTAAGTTTTACGAGTATTACCTAAAATTCATAACTTACTAGTTTTCATAATCATCCTTTCGTAGAATAAACGCTGAACTTTATTGTCACCTTGCAGTTCATAATATTCAAAATTGGTCTTAAAAAAATCAAAATCAAGAAAATTACACTCGAATACCCATTACTTGTAGTTTATATTCACAAGAAACCTAGTTTTGTTAAATTTAATCTATATGGTTCTACTTATACTCTGCATTTTCTGACTTGGTCTATTAAACTAGAGGGTATATCTTGCCGCTCAGGTCGAAGGAATATTGTCGATTGTGTGAACTTGCCATAGAGATACGAAATCACATACTCCTTGATTATCCTGTATTTGCAAGAAGAATAAGCCAAGCTACCGAAAGGATGTATCCGATAAGAGATCACGACACCTCCAAGCGCATTGCAAGTATTGTAAAACGCTTGGGTTCGGTAAAGTGATGTGGAAAGAAGGGAGAACACAATCGACCAAAGTTAGCAGTGTATACTTTTTCTTAATATGTCTATCTACAGGGTGCGTTCCAAAGTAAACAGTAAAAAAGTAACAAAGTAAACTCTAGTGGCGCCATCTATATGGCGACTAGTGCGTTAGAATCTGCTATCCATTATCGACTTCCAGTAACAATTTCATGACATTTCATCTATTGGAAATGAAGTTATTGCGTTTTAAGTGTCAGTACGTTTTTGTCATCGGTGCGAAAATAAACTTCGAACAAAGATTGGTAAAACTTTTACCAAAACGTTTCAATTGATGAAACAAGTTTATGGCGATGATTGCCTATCCTGTAGAAGAGTGCACGAGTGTTTTCAACGTTTTCAAAGTGGTCGAGACCGGACGAGCCGAAACCCAAAAAACCGCGCCTGGAGAAGTCAAAAGTGAAGACAATGCTGATTTGTTTTTATGATTCCAAGGGTATTGTCCACAAAGAATTTGTTCCATCCGGCCAAAACGTTAATGCGGTATTCTACCTTAGAGTTTTGAAGCGTTTAGTGCGCCGTATTCGACGTGTTCGGCCCGAATATCGCGAAGATGGAAGTTGGCGTTTGTTGCACGATAATGCGCCGTCTCATCGATCGACGCTTGTGGCCGATTATTTGACCAAAAATCACATTTTAACAATCAATCACTCCCCGTATTCACCTGATATGGCACCGTGCGACTTCTTCCTTTTCGGAAAAATGCATTTGCCAATGAAAGGACCGAGCAAAAAGCTGTATTAAAGCAGAAGGAGACTATTTTGAATTAAATTAATTGATTTTGCCGATAAAAACCATTTTTTTTAAAAGTCCTGTTTACTTTGGAACGCACCTTGTAGAACGCAAAATAGTTGCATAGCCCTAGAAGTTTTTTGCTAATATGCAAGATTTTGAAAATTCCTTAATATAAGTAGCTCTATTTGGCAAAGTAGTAAACATAATAGAATAATACATAAGCGACAATTATACAAACACAGTAATGAATAATAAAGATAATATTACTATTTTTTACTCACCAATGCTTAATGGTGTGCCAATTTTGCCGGAGACATTTAGAAATTTAAAATCTAGATTTATTAAATTTTTGCGACCGAAAAACGACATTGAACCACTGCCGTCGGTGACACTATTCGCCGCAACTGCGCTGTTTTTTGATGATTTCCCCGACGTGGACGTTACAGGTGGACCAAGTGTTGTTGCAAACGAATGTAATTTCTCCAATAACGTGGTAGCGTTGAGTGCACCGAATGGTGGACCGGCTGTGGTGGTAGGGTCCGTTGTACTCGCAGCGGCGGTAGTTTGTACCGGGCCAGCAGTAACAGTACACAACTTACTAATGCTGAGTATGCATGTGATAAAGATGAAATTTGACGAGGTAAAACTGAAACTGATCACTTGTTGAATTTTACTTTGGTAATTGCAGCTGCTATTGAAAAATTTGCTAATTTTCGGCGGTTCGCTAGCGTTCGAGGTTGTAGTGCAAGACAGTGTTGCCATTGTATGTGAACGATGCGATTAGAAAATATATTTTAGCTGTACTTAAAACAATTATATTCTCTTAAATTAGTTTTTCTTTTGTTGAGTAGGATTTAATTGATAAACTATATATATATATATATATATATATATATAGGTATATATATAAACCACAATATGTTTGTATATTGAGGCTGACACTATTTGGCTGTGTAAAAAAACATATTACTCCCAATTTTCTTTAAATAATTTGCAACTTTTATAAATACATATATTTTCTTTTATTCGGGCAATATTTGCTTTGTGAACAAACTTTTTTTATAAATAAAAAGTATTTTATACAAAAAATTATATTTGTTGTATATACATATATTGAATTTTTCACTTCTTATCTTTTATGATTACACTATTTCATTATATAGAATATTTGTTTGAAAATAAACCGCATGAGATCATATTTATATAGTTTATATAACCGAAACACGCCGATGTTCTATCAGGATTAGCATTTAAGCGCAAAAGATAAATTCTTTTCGGCATGTTTTAAAGAAAAAATAGATGAAAGTATGACTTGTAGATAATTACACCACTTTATCATATTACAAGTATAAAGATCACACCAAATAAAAAAAACATTGATGCCAAATAAATATACTGCACTGCCGCAAACCCAAAGTAAAAATTAGTAGCAAAAAGGAAAATGAATGGAAGACCAAATGCAGCAATGAAACCCGATAAACAACTTACGAAAATACGCAAACTCATATTGGTGATATGACGCATGACGAGCGAAAACGAGTTAACACGGCAAAGCAGCAAGTTCAGCGAAATTTTCGTATGGCCAAAACAGACACAATTAAAAGACACAGATAATTAAAAGCATAAAAGATATTTGAAAAACAGCCAGAATGAGCAACAAAAACATACACCAAAAGTAGGTAGAGCCTCACAGTGAGATATAGCTGAATAAAATCAACGATAAATATCTAAAGAAACAAACAATGTAAAAAAAATACTTTTTGGTCTATTTCAGTTAGATAACGACCAGCTGAAACGGTTCAGGTGTGCGATTATCTAGCGTATTACTCGATGTATGAAAATAATATTTGTGAACAGTTATATTGCGATCGCAGTGATAAAACGAAAACACATTTATTACGAACGTAACAAAAAAAGAAAGCAGAAGCGCACACTATTTTGCCGTTTCATAAACAGTATTGTGCTACTGTCGACATATGTCAATAAACTTTTCAAAGTTTTACGAATTTGTTTAATAGAAGACCGATTATCACGATTAATTTTACACTTAAAACAACCTTGTTCAAGCCTTGCCACATTTAGAAATTAAAAAAAAAAGTAACACAAAACAACTTTATATTTTTTTACTACATATTTTTACGGTTATGTGATATATCATACTCTTACTTATATTTTATTCTTATTTTACTTTTCTTATATGCTATTATTCTCTCATGCGCACCGAACTGTAAATTCCAATACCAAAAACACACGTTACGCACTCGAACCGAAGAAACCGTCGTCGAACACGTTATTATACAAACGATTTCGACCCGAGGACGCACAACAAACGACTGAAAATTTAAATTTCAAGAGGCACACGCCAAACATCACTTGGCTACAAAACAGACCGATGAGCAATATAATGAAAAGGCCCGCCAACCAACAAGCTCTATTACAAGTTTCTCTATTTTGATTCAACACATAGCAGCCAGTTCCATGTGATAATCGCAAATACGCGTCAAGATCTTTACTCTCACCTGTTAGCCACCACAAGCCTATAAGCAAACATGCACACTCTTACTAAAGTCAAAATTTAGTCCAATCAAAACACGTATTCATTAACAACAGTGTTTTATGCTACAACTCTTTCTTTCTACTCTCGCACAGTGATAAAACATCTTGCTCCCAAAGTGATATCGCAGAGTTGCTTTGTAAGACCCAGTTCACACACGGACTCTTTTGTCACCCAAACCGGTTTTGTGTAGGCGAGGGAACGCCGAGGAAAGACAAACCGACCATACCGCGGGATGGCACGCCTTGTGTTATTTTCGTAAGAGTGCGTGGGTAGAATAATATAATTGTGAATAAGGAGAAAATTAAGATACTCAAAAATATTTTATATAAATTTTGAATAACTTTTAGCGATATTAAATGTAATAATATATACATAAATGAATTATACTAAAAATGATAACTTTACTTTTTTTATATATACGTAAGATATTTAGATGCTTTCATATTTATTTTCTATTTAAAACAAGAATTGTGTAATCAAAAATTACGGGTTTTTAATACTTTCCAAAAGATAAGGAAATTCCTGTGATAAATTTGGCCTTGAAAATTTTAGGGAATCCCCGACTTAAGTATTTCTATGAAACTATTAAGCGGGTATTATGCATATTGTTCTACCACATTCATGGTAATTCCTTGCAACAAAATTTGAAACCACCATCCCAACATACAAATGAAATATGCAACACACTCTAAGTGTCGCGGAGCCGAGCCCCACAATCATTTGCGAAAGTTTTATGAAAAGGAATCACAGTAAAACTCTATTCAAGTTGCTGGACTATTTTTTGCTTGTGAGAACGCACAGAGCGATACCAAAAGAGAATTTGTCGATAATTAGCGACAAAAGAGTCCCCATGTAAACGCAGTATAATAGTACACGTGGTCGCAAATTTAACAACAACAATAAACAGTATTTGCCACGATTATTTTATATGAGATCTCCTATTACAACGTTAATAAGCATATTTAATGAGGACATAAATCACTTAAGAGTAGCATGCTTCTCTTTGTATTCGTTTGATTCCGTCAATGATTATGCTCAAGTAATATCGTAAATTAATATAACGACAAGCTTCCCTAGTGTTAAATGAAAGTGTGAACTTTAAGTTTCCTGAAATCAATAAATTACAATTATATGTTATTTTATTTTAAATAAATAATCGACGAAGATTTTTAATTGTATGTCGGTTAGACGTAGTTTTTTTGCATCGACTGTATATTATCGCAGAAATATAATATTTGTTGAGAAAAGTCGTTTATGTGCAGGAAATCATTGGAACAGGAAACGGGGAGAGTTGTCATACTATGGCTAACTAGTTTAAGACCAAAAATAAAAGTGATTACTTAAAATCGCAGAAAATGATTACCGATTTTTAAAACGGCTTTGGAAAGGCGTAAAAATGTTGGCAAATTCTATTCTTTCCAAACTGATTTCCAAATAAAACAAGTGGGTGCATGGAAAATGCAGAGAAGATAGCTTCTTTCCTTGGTTTTTATTTTTCTCTTAGCAATCGAACTCTTACCTATGCTATCATATTCGATAACGAATGCTAGTCCACCGATTTACATATATCTTAATAGGGAACAGTGGGGACCCGTACGATCCGAAAATAACGCTAAACCTCAGTCATGAATCCACAACCATAGTAAAATGTGTTTGCGACACGATTTTGTTGCCAAAAATGTGAAATATAGAAATAATATGTGCTTTGAACACAGCCAAAAATTTGTAATAAAAGAACGACCGACCGTCGGTGATATGGCCCACCGTGATTGCTGAAAGCTTCCCGAACGTCAATTTAAGTTGGCATGAAACGGAAACAAATGCAAACAAAAAACTTTCGAAGCCACGAGCGGTGCCACTATAAAACCCTTTAAATGATAAGTGACAATCAGTCGTCCAGTACTTGAGTCACAATTATGATCAATTAAGTTCGATTAATTATTAACATGGGTCATGAATATGCGGGTACATGCGAGCGCAGTCACACACCAAGTGGATATGCGAGACCAATTGTAATGATACTGATGATAAAAATAACCATAACAACTGAAACCAGTCCAACTAGTGCGCCTCTCACTCTATAATGAACCATGGTATGTATTGACTAATTGACAGAGTGTGTGTGTCTGGCAGTGACAATGGCAATGATAACGGTTTACATGCAAATATGCAAGTATCAGTACGTACATGAAAATCAATGGTGTTTCAAAATACCTATGATTTGTTAGCTTTTTGGGGAGAGTACAGGTTATGTCGGTGCACATAGAACAGAATCTGAATGAATACAATTTTCGTCCGTAACCACAAGGAGCTGTAAAAACAGGTTATATCGGGTTTTCGCATAACTCTTGTATTTTCACGATAACAAAGTGTGAATAAGAGATAATTCAACATAGAAACTGAAATTATCAAAAAGCATAATAAGTTTTGCATATAATTTCTGATAATTAAAGATATAAGACATTCGCTTCACTGCATAAAAACGTCAAAAGAAACTTAAAGTTTATCAGACACTTCAATAAGAGCTCTTGAAATATTCTCATAAGTATAAAAATTTGCCCTCGAGTGTGTGGCACACAGTGCGCTTGTTAGAATAATACGAGAGTGCCCCCTGATTCCTTAGGAGTTACATGGGTTTCACGGCTTCAAAAAAATTAATTTTCAATTGACAATTATAAAAAATATTTATTAATTGTGAGCTAATACATTTATTCTTTTGATTAAGTATTAAAAGTTCAAAAATCAATAGTTTTAATACATTACAAAATCAGAAAAAAGGGTTTAAATAGTTTCTGCATATGTTTAACGGATTCATGTATAATAATATTTAATCTTAATAAAGGTTGGGTATTTTAATTTAAATTCCCAAAATTTATTATTTTGTCCTAGCTGGCTACAATGGGAAATGTTATAAAATAAAACCCTAATTTTGAAGCGCTCTCACACTGGAATAAGTTGGGCATCCCTTTATCCCTGGTTTGAATGATAAACATTCCTGAATAACCTATATATATTGTAAGATAATACAAATATTTTAAGCAATATGAACTTCTCATTTATACAAAAAATTGTTTACTTATCGGTAACCAGGCTCAAAAGAAAACTTGAATTAATATCAAAGAAAAAAAATACTGCATAAAAAATAAATATTTACAATTGCATAAGTTGATAAAAAATGCTATGCTAGCTTTACCGCGGCAGTCCTCGAGTTTCACACGTAGTTTTTTTTATATCGGATGACCCAGTAAGAAGTTTTCCTGTCAACATGGAGGGACTATCGGAAATGACGTCGTAATAGTAAAGTTTTTAATATTTTTCTTTGAAAATTTCATAAAATCTTTTTAAAATATGTCTTTTTGTAATATTAAAAAGTTAGAAAAAAAATTTTACCGGTTTTTGCTGGAGGAAACCCATGGAATCCCTTAATACTTGTATAGCAAAATAATATACAAAATTCAAAATCGATGTGTATTTATGAAAAATAAGTCGAAAATTTTTAGGAAATTAATTTTTTAGCTAGTTGTCTTCTAGGTGAGCAAATTATTACCCTTTTTATAATGTTGCAATTGTTTACCGTACAGCCAAAAGCAGTTTCATAAAATTAAGCCCTGAGCTGGATTTACTACATAAATATAGCAATAGAAAAGAACATTACTGAAGATTGAGTACTGATCACCACCAAAAAGTAGCTGTATGTAGGTACACATATTGCATAAAAGAAAGAAATTCCTACAGGTATATCTAATGTCAACAAATTTCAACACTGACTCATAAACCCATCGACCGGCATTCGACAATGTCACGACCGCAAGCGGTCAATTATGCAAACAACGCTGAACGCCCACGAAGAAGTCATTCCAATTACTTGCAAATCTGCGAGTCAATTATTTGCACTCGTACGCCCGCCAAGCAGTCTAACTTTTCGCAGTGTTGCATTTTCAAATGTTTCCACTTGGCGCGTTTCTTCTGTACTATATTTTCTCTACATACATATATACGTATGGATATTCCTTTGTATGTGTGCACTTAATTTATAGCGTTCACGCAATTGCGGCGCATTAATTGTCAATATTTCAAAAACACGCACTAAATGCCGAAAATCAGACCAAAACAAAAATACGCACACATAAAGCATATGATCGCTGTATAACGGCAGCAATGCCTTCGAGTACATGAACACCCCCTTGTGGTGGGTGGGACAAAGAGAGCGCTGCTGCTCTTGATAATCACAAGTGACACTTTTCAATTTACGAAGCGTTTAACGCAAAACCATGAAAGCGGTCGTCACTAGACATAACACTACGCAAATATATTTTTAAAGCGTTTTACTTATGCTTATATTATGCTACATATGTAGATATGTATGTAGGTATGTACATAGTATATCACGTAAATTATTTGAAAAACTATAACACTCAAATTTTCCTCTTTCTTCACTTTCTTATTCTGTAAGTAAGTTTTATACCATTTGCTTTTTTACTCACATGTATGTATGTACCATATATAAGAGTATATGTAAGTAATTAATAAAAATAAATTCGCGTTTAATTTATTTTATTTTAATTTCACAAATTGTGGACTTTTTTCTGCACTGGTGTAAAGACGTCAACAATTCTTCAAATACTGAACAGTCAAAATAAAAGCATCCACAGCTAGTATGCAACTCAAAGTGTAAAGTATAAAATTTAAAAATATAAGGGATAATAAAATTTGAAAATTGAAAATTTGAAACAAAATGAAAATATTTTGTGAGAGAATTTGTTTTGGGTAAGGAAAGAGAAATTCTGAGTAAGCTTTTGACTGAGCACTGTGATCTCTAAAAATGGTTGACAAACGCATATCTTGACCGTCTACGCTACTAATAATAAACAAAAATATGAATTAAATATTCTTTTACACAAATTCATTGCGGGTGGACTTCTTCTAGCACAGCATAAAATAAGCTACATAGTTTACTTCTAATCTGTCCAAAAATTAAATCAAGCTTGCTAAAATAGGAAAAACCGCTATCTAATATCCCCACTTCTGGGCCGTTACACAAAGTACAGGGTGCGTTCCAAAGTAAACAGTAAAAAAGTAACAAAGTAAACTTTGGGGGCGCCATCTATTTGTCGACTAGTGCGTTAGAATCTGCTATCTTTTATCGACTTCCAGTAAAAATTTCATGACATTTCATCTATTGGAAATGAAGTTATTGCTTTTTAAGTGTCCGTATGTATTTGTCATCGGTGCGAAAATGAGCTTCGAACAAAGAGCCAACATTAAGTTTTGTTTTAAAATTGGTAAAACTTTTACCGAAACGTTTCAATTGATGAAACAAGTTTATGGCGATGATTGCCTATCCCGTAGCAGAGTGCACGAGTGGTATTGTCCACAAAGAATTGGTTCCACCCAGCCAAAACGTTAATGCGGTATTCTACCTTAGAGTTTTGAAGCGTTTGGTGCGCCGTATTCGACGTGTTCGGCCCGAATATCGCGAAGATGGAAGTTGGCGTTTGTTGCACGATAGTGCGCCGTCTCATCGATCGACGCTTGTGGCTGATTATTTGACCAAAAATCACATTTTAACAATCAACCACTCCCCGTATTCACTTGATATGGCACCGTGCGACTTCTACCTTTTCGGAAAAATGCATTTGCCGATGATAGGAAAGCATTATGCAGACGTGGAGGCCATTCAAAAGGCTTGCACCAGCATACCAGCATGGCGGCCATACCGGGCAACGAGCTAAAACACTCGTTCGACATGCTTTTGGACCGTCCAAAAAGCTGTATTAAAGCAGAAGGAGACTATTTTGAATAAAGTTATTTGATTTTGCCGATAAAACCATTCTGTCTTTTTTTTAAAAGTCCTGTTTACTTTGGAACGCACGTTGTACATACTTGTATATACATATATAAATATAAGATCAGTATGATGAGCTGATTCATATCCGTATGTTTGTATATACACGAATCAGTCTTTTGATTTTTCAGATGTCGATCTAAAATTTTACACACGTCTTTTTATTTCTTTCACCGGTTTAAACAATGAGACTTTTCTTCATGCGGTGCACCAAATAAATGATCAGTATGATGAGCTGAGTCTATTAGTCATATCCGTATGTCTGTATATACACGAACCAGTCTTTCGATTTTTCAGATAGCGATCTAAAATTTTACACGTCTTTTTCTTCCTTTCACTGGTTTGAAAAATAAGGCTTGTCTTCATGCGGTGTACCAAATTGACCAAAAACCCAATAATTTGCAGAATACCTACTTTAAAAAGATCAAATGGCACCGCTTTGTTTTTCAACTGGAAGTAACTTAAAATATTTAAATAACGAATACGTAAGATTAAAAGCAGAGCTGATAAAGTTTTGGTTTTCAAAAATATAATCTAAATTCGCTTTTAACCTCCCAATAAATCTTTTTGAAATCGAGGTCAAATGCTCTTTTTAATGTATTATCTGAGTTTTATTAAGATTACGTCTGTTTTTTTATTTCAACTATTTAACATTTATTTTTCCCCTCATTCTTGGACATCAACTACGCCAAACGAATAAGCGATGTTGTATTGAAGCTGACAATTGATCTGATAGTCTATCATGTTCTATAACATGGTAATTACTTTAAAATACCATATACAACTAAAATAATCTTTAGTTTTGTATCAGCTGACAGTGAAAATTAGCATACGCTTTTCAAACGAATTTACATATTTTTAAATTTTCATTGAACAACTAGTTTTCTTCTTTGAAAGTTTGTAATTAAAAAAAAAATGGCGATCATTCTCTTCGACGAGCCTCTCTATTACAAGTAGTGTTTCTGCAGTTTTATTGTTATGTTTTATGTTTAAGTCTAGGATCTCAACACACTTTTCTCCAACGTTTTTATGTTCTACAATCTTTCATTACATCTTTTACAATTAAGTTTTAGTTTATTATTTAGTTTATTTAGAACTGTCAATAAACAAACAACTATACAACTACAGGTGGTAATTTTTAACACTTAGTACAACAAACTCCCTTTTACTCTTTTTTAAACGCACTTGTCGTACATAAACACTGGAGCACTCTGAGGTTTGACTTTATTGACTGCTGTGTCCCGCCTTGTTTTTAACTCTCAATTTTATAAGCCACCTCATGAGTGGAACTCCTCTTTATGTTGCTCAGCGCGACTTAAAAGTAGCTTCGATTACTTTGCCGTTGTTATTGTCGGTCTTTTTACATTACGGCTAGTGCTACATTAAACCGCCGTTATTTTTGATATAGCTGCAATACATCAACTGCTCTGCACCGCGTTAATTCACAAACGAAATATAAATAGCAAATGAAATGCCAAAAATACCCGGTGAATTTTTTGGTGGATGCTAACACTACCGATGCTGCTAATTCTGCAGCCGATTCCACTGTCGCCAGTGTTAATACCGATCCGTCGCAGCTTGGCTTGCTGCTCCTTTCGCTGCTGCTGCTGCGCATCAATGTGCATCGGTCGCTATGTCGACTGCGAAGGCCGTGGTAATAGCTGGCTGCGACAACCGTGTAATGGCATCACAACGTGGACAGTGGCATCACACCACCATTCATCGCATCATCATCATCATCACCGTCAAGCGCCACCATCACATACATACTTCTTATTCGATGCGGTTTGCCTGTCCATATGTGTGCCTACTTGTCTGCCGTTGCTGCTTGCTGCTCTCATCATCTTCGGAATTCGTATCTTGAAAAAATGCGCGCACGCTTTCCCATATTATATCGACGCAATCATCGTTTCGCTTGTTCATTCAGCATTGCTCCACTGTGCTCAGTGGCGTGAACATGTTTATGGTATTAATTTTAATAAATATTTGTGAAGGAACAATATTTTTAATGTGATAAAAATGAATCCAAGTTCCAGTATATACAAATTTATTTTTAGCTGCAATATTATGTATATATGTAGAATTTTTTAACGCAGTAGAAAAATGGTTCTGGACCCGGGTTGGGCTCAATGACAGGAGGGAATAGGAGCATAGCTACTTTCCGGTCCAAACAGGGTTGGATCGCATTTAATGAAAGCCCATTACCGTCTAAAAGGCGCGTCAATTTCAATAACGTATGTATGTGTGTCTACAATATTTGCTTAAAATTTTCAATTCATTCACATCGAACCCTTGTTTAAATATACAATTTGACCAACCCCGATGAGAATTTTAAACTGTGCTTACAAGCCAGATAAGAATGGTTTTAGATTTCAAACTAAAAGACACTGTTTATTGGAAACAAAGTCAAAAAAAAGTTTTCTTAATTTATATCATATCTAATAAAATAACTAACAAAACTTTAGTTTTAGATTTCGAACTAACAGACATTGTTTATTGGAAACATCGTCAAAATATCCATTAGGGTTTTCTTAATTTATATCACATCTAATAAAATAACTAACAAAACCGTAAGCCTTTACGAATATAAATGAGCCGGCACATTTGCTAATTACTATTTACGGTAATACAACAATTTATAATGTTTTTCTTCTGGTTGGTCTCTCTGTATAGTGTTTCAGGGGCACAATGGACCCTAGGTCTAGGTGCAAACCTCATATGATTTATATTCTATAGTGTTTCTGCTTTCTAAAATTAAATTCATCATCATCAAATTATTTCATCATCACCCCGACCAGCAGCCCAACATACTAGTTGCCAAGATAATAGATCTATGTATCCGAAATTCAATACTCTTGAACCCCGCAAGGTTGAAACTAATTTACCTGATACCACATGCCTTGCTCCAGTTCGAAGGGGTGTTAAGCCCACTGTAAATGTCCGGGTGTTTTTCTTATGCGCCACCATATGCGATTTGGGATCAACGAAGTATTCATTTTCCTTTGTGCAAATAGAAAATGCAACCAGGACAATATCGTAGGTAGTATGTACCAAGGAGTAGTAAAACAATAACAACAAGCAAACAGCAGTATCAACAACAACAATACTACAAACGGGGAGATTGTAAAAGTAAAGTGGCACAAACTTGCCACACACACACACATGCCAGAAGCATAAATACAAATACGACAAGAGTAAAAAGAACAAATCACAAAGGCAAGGCAAATAAGCAAAGAAATAGCATTGGAAATATGTCCAATACGAAAGAGGAAATAAAGACAGAAAAAAAGTGGGGAAAATGAAGTGAAAATTTGGTCGACGAGAACACAGGCGATGACAGCGCCAGTAACTTTGGCGGCAAATTCTTTGTGGCACGACGCAAACAACTATAGTTGTTGCTGATGTTTCTTGTACTATTTGCTTTCATTTGCAATGTGATTTAAAAAAGGTGTAGTGGTCGTTGTAGAAAAAAAGCTGTTGTTTTTGTGTTATCCTTGCCTTACCACGGTGCTCATTTCGTTCTGAAATCGTATGCTTACGCAGCCCTTTCACGAAATAGCGCAAGTGTGTGCACACACACATGTCAGCTCATGTGCTCTTCTGTTTGTGCTTCGGATTGTCCTTTATAATAGCCATAACGGAGTTGTTATTGTTGGTTATCTTTGCGCTACGGCTGCATTGTCATTGGTGTCATCAACAGCGGCAGCAGCAAAAACGCTGGCATAATCAGGCAGCGCCAACAACCAAAGGAGCGCGGCACAGCAACAACTATAACGGACGTGTGCCAAATTGGCGGCACGGCGCTTGCGCTACGCGGACTACGTTCACAGTGGCGCCGTTGACAGTTATGACATGTACCATTCACTAACAACAACAAAAACAAATAACAATGAAAGGAATTTTATAACTAGCAGCATTATTATCCTCACAAACGGTCGTCAAAACTAGCAGGCAATAACCCAGCGCTGCCAGTCAAACAACGACTTCATCATCACTCGCACGAATAGACGTGCGCCGCCTTCATAAACGTTGGTATCATTAGCACCGATCAAGGGCCATCAACCGTTGTCAACCGTCAAGGCGGCGAAGAATTGCTCGCTTTAGCGTCGTAAGAAGAACTTTTTATAGCTGTCGCTTGGCAAATAATGCCAAATTTTTGTGGCTAAAGAACAAAAACAAAAAATAAGCAGCTAAAAGAAACTGTGTGTAATAACAATAAAGCAAATATCACAAATACCAATAACCCGGTATAAGCACGCGTTGTCACATATGTATTTACATATACGTATGCGCGTACGTGTGCTGGCGACCCCAAAATGTCTACCGCTGAGCGCGACAAAAGATACCATCGCCACAACCACCAACAAAACTGTGACCGCCAACAAACTCCGGCCATCAACTTTCCAGCTATTTACCATTTAGCCCACAATGTCGCAGCTGTTGGAGCTTGAGCAGCGCCGGCGTTTGCCCCAACTATCAACTTTGCCTACCAGCAGCTCTGCCAATACACATACATACACGCAATAGATACTCACATAAGTGAATTCAACGAACCATTGACTGTCGCAGCCCGCAAATCCGCAATCCGCTTGCAGCCACAATACTGCTATACTGCGTATTTGAATTTGGTGGCTGCTGTGCTACACACATTCCTACATACATATGTTTATATACAATTGTGTTGCCAAAGGTAGAGGGAGCAGCAGTCACGACGACAGTCTCATCACAGCTTCTTTTGTGGAATCGGGCAACCACCAAAAATTTCACCAACTTTTCGCTTAACCTGCAGCTGCGTTTGTCTGTTAGTGCAATTCCTGCGGCCGCTGTTGGCTCCACTAGTTCAAGCAGTGCTCAAATTTACTGGTATCTTGCACACAGTCCGTGGTATTTGATTTGATAAACTTGCTGCTGGTACTCACCTAAACCATATATTTATGTTTGTGTGTGTTAGTGTTAGCGGTTTCCATTTGGTTTGCGAATTTATTGAAAAAGCAAAAGTAAAAAAATTTAACTCACATGTCAAAGCATATGGTAAATTTTTGCACCTATACAGATATCAAGATACATGCAAAGTCAAAAAGATGACAGCATTTCGATGTTATAGAAAACATAGAGAGGACACTCCCTAATTTTGTAATGAAGTTTGCTCAAAAGTGGCTCCCTGAGGACGGCCGATCTAGTAAAATTTGGAAGAATACGTATTATTGCCATACCGTGGCTTATATTTTCTTTACGAAGTTTCTCTTCTAAACATGTGATCCGATTAACCCCAATAACTCACGCCGATGGATGCACAATTATCTAATCTACTAAGGCACAAATATGTGGCAAAAAGATCAGCTCGTAGTGCTTTTAGGGCTGACTAACAACTCCAAGGAGTCAAATATAATATATTATACATATAAGGATGTTCTTAGCTAACGTATTCCGTGACGAATCTGAAACCAATAGACTATTTCATCCGCGAATAAAATATATGAAAGAAATGTTACTTCGGTACCTTTTTGTTTCAATTCTGAGGGCCTGTACTAGAAAATCCCTTGCATTTTTAAGAAACTGCCCCTCATGTTAAATAGCCTAAAGCCGAATTAGTTCAACATTTGTATATCGGGCAAACTTACACATACATATGGATATGTATATGTGTAAGCTAACTTCGCAATAAAACGCATATTTTTATGAACATATCTGTGGCAGAAGAGTGTAGACAAGTGTGGACAACATTAACCTAACGATTACAACCACAAGCGACCCTTATGAGTACGTGCTCCCTGTAAGAGCTCATTCCCCCCATTGGCAAACAATTGCCACATCAGGTAGGATACTCATCATCACAGAATGCACTGTACTGGGATCTGAGCATGCAGTGGTGGTGCGCAAAGTGAATACAAACAACCATGGTGGAGTGCATATGCAACGGCAGCAACAATCACGCTGCAAAATAATGATGGCATGTAGTGGCCTTTGGTGGCATGTTGCAATGTCGCTAAACTATCTACACACACATACACACCCTTTTTCGTGTAATCTCGAAAGAGTTGGCATGCATGCATAGGTAGTAGTATGGTGTGTATATTGGCACAATAGAAACTACTTCATCATCACCAACAGCACTAACAAATGTCAGCAACAATAATATTTCGCGCACAAACCAACAACAATGCCATGGCGAGGTAATCAAGCAGAAATCACTAACACACTGCTAGTCGCCGTTAGCCGCCAAATTTGCGGTCAATTTGAAGAGGCATGTGGAAGTATTGTGTCGCATATAGCGAACGAAGGATCATCATCGTTGCTGTCCATATTGTCATGTGACCAGAAATTTTCTAACTCAAAGGCCAGTAACAGCTACACAGCACTATGAGTCCCCCAAACACATGAACGTGGCTACAGCAGCATTTTGGTGCAGTCAGTCGAGCATACCGTCCTTCACCACAACTTTGCGACAAACTTGCAGTCGCGGAATTTCAAGCTGTAACAACAACAGCAACAAGAGTATAGTGGCGCTCATCGTATTTTTGCGTCGATCACAAATTCTCCGTTTACTGCCCGCTCATACATATTTCTTGCAGCAATGCTAGTCTGCTTTTTCCGCTCTCCATTCCACACCCACTTCTGTTGTTGTTGTTGAGCATATGCACATAATAGCCATATCATATCTACTCCAACTCACCGCTTATTTGTACGAAATTGAGTTGGTGTATGTGGTTATTTTTCATGGCAGAGTGACTGGGGGAACTTATCTAAGGAATGTTAAAATGTTTGGCATTAATTTGCCATTTAATGTGAGTACATACAGCTCTGTGGACAGCTGCTGGTGGCCGTCCACCAATCAACCTAGCTCCAGCTGAGCTCCGAAACAGTTGAATTTGAGTTGATTGATGCAAAAAAGGGTCACTTCCGCTACCAAAAAGAATCTTTTTTGTTGATGAACTTTCAGTGAGCTTTCGTTTTGCCCGGTTACCCATGAACTCTGTGGCCCTTAACTTCTGAGTTAATCACTTGTTTACTTTTCAGTGGTTCGAGACATATTATGCTGGTGTAGTGTTAATAGAGTTTGCTAAAGTTACGAAGAAAGTTTAGTAAAACGAAAACATTCACACTGCTGCTGGACGCTCATATTTCAGAATAAGTCACAAAAAAGTATGATATTACCGAATCAATTAACATAAAATAGAAATGGAAACACAGTTGCACATTATGTTTCAGTTACAACACTTGATACATCCTGTTCTTTAGTACAAACACATTTTTTTTTGACAAATAAAAACTTCATAACTAAAACGGTTGGTTTTGAAAGGATTTATAATTACTTATTAATGACTTTACCTAGGAACTTCGACCGATCTCGAAATACTACAAGTTCTTGTTCTCATAGGCATAAGCACAACCCATTCATGAGTTTTCCTCGGAGTATAATTCACTTTCTCTCAAGTCTCGAAAATATATACAAATTTCATTTATCAAATAATGTAACAGTGTAGCGCCATTTCCAAAATGACTAAATACTACTTATACTTTATCGATGCAACCTCAAACTTTCGTTTTTTGTTGTAAGGAAATAATTCTCTTGATTCTTATATGTTATAATGTAAGCAGCCTACTATTAGATAATTATGTAAATGTATTTTCACTCGGGACGTCTGATGTATTTTTATACCCTGAACAAGATATATTAGTTTACCATGAGGTTTGTAACATCCAGAAGGAAACGCCGGAGATCTTATAAAATAAATATAAATGATCAGCGTGAAGAGCTGAGTCGATTTAGCCAGTCTGTCAGTCCGTCTGTATATGCGCGAACTAGTTCCTCTTGTTTTGAGATATCGAGTTTAAATTTGTTGCCGTCAACATCGCTGATATCGGACCACTATAACATATATATATAAATATAATACAAACTGAAGGACCAAAATCAAGTTCTTGCATAGAAAAATTTTTGACAAGATATCTTCTCAAAATTTGTACAAACGATCAAACCAAGTTCGTGTGTATTTATGAAGGGTATTAAAGCTTCGGTGCAACCAAAGTTAACGTTTTTACTTATCATTACAAGGATACATTCAGAATTATCAAATATGGTTTCCATAACCTCAAAATCAGACATCTTTGTAGAATACTCTTAAATTCCCACTATTATAGCAAACCCTATAATCTAGTGCCAAAGGCATGTGGCACCAAATCAGTGAACCATAAACCATCTCAAAAACTGTAATCGCGCTAAAATAACTCCAAATTTTTCATTGTTAAGAAACACACGCATTCGCTCATTCCGCGAGTATCACATCCGTTTCGTTTTCCGGCAAAAATTTACGAAATCAATCGACACTATTCACTCGCAGCTACTTTAGCACTTCCAAGCCACAACAGCGACAACAAAAACAACACAAGTGATGGAGGTTGTGACAACATTTCTGTGGATGATTTCAAGCCGACGACAGTTAAGCAGTCCAACGATTGGTGGCATGAATTTTCACCAGCAATTGCCAAAATCACTCAAAGCGGAGCGAGTTTAGGGTGGGTATATAAGAATATAGTTGAGGGAGGGGATATCAATGTTCATATGCACAACATATGGCTGAGTGACTGAAATGGCTGATTTGCTGATGATGATTCGAATTGATGGCGAAAATCGCAATGTAATAATAATGAAGTGATGCAAGAACAAGAATCGTAGTAGTAAAATGTCGAACAAGGAAAAGAAAAATATTAAGCAACACAAAAAAGCTTTGGAAGGATGTTGACTGCCACCAGCAAAACATATGAGGGTTTAGAAATACATAATGCGGGGTACTGTTTTTCATAGCCTAAAGGAATTATACATAATACATAATACTCATTTTAATACAATGTACAATAGCTGACTTTAATCAAGTCGAACATATTGAACAAATATTAAAAATTAAAACAATGTTAATAGCAAATAACATATCATTACAAATATAAATAATTTTGATATAATATTTACTATTCAACATTTTACTCTCGTAGCTCATTTTACTTCGCATAAGAGTTTAAATTTTAATCAAGTAAAAACACAATGTGGGCCGCATAGTGCAAGCCGCATTGCCCCACATCGCTGTTATCCAAGCAAACTTTGCGCAGTAGCAGCATGTTCCGAAGTCGTCGTGCACTACTACATCGAGCGGCTAGCAAAAGAACGAATACGAAATTCCCCGAGGCAGAGCGCAAACAGGAACAAGA
This sequence comes from Bactrocera oleae, assembly GCF_042242935.1. Taxonomy (NCBI): domain Eukaryota; kingdom Metazoa; phylum Arthropoda; class Insecta; order Diptera; family Tephritidae; genus Bactrocera; species Bactrocera oleae. The sequence continues at coordinate 26,089,361 of NC_091536.1, forward strand.
ACAGCCAGCATCGACCGCTACTGGATGTACTCAACATTTGACAGCAACCAATACCAACATCTGTCATTGTTCGACACTTTAACCGGCGGCTAAAAAGTTCCCAGCAGAAAGTGCCAAAAATGTTCGTAGTTTATCACTCATGGTCATTTGGGTTCAACCAACCAATGAAGTTGCTACATAGTTGTTGTTGCTTTATTGACGCCACTGTCACTGTGCAAGTGTGATTAATCGCAAAACCAGCATCAGCAGTTAAGCAGCGGAAAATCCTCGTTGTATTCCCAATGCAGAAAGACAACTTCAGCCTCAGGACACTCACCTACAGACAAGAGTCAAATGATGGGTGGTAGCGCAAAGATGGTGTGATCGCCGCTTTGGGGACAATTACATTGTTTATGCTCCAATTTTTACTTGAGGATAAGTGTATATTTGCTTGATGTTATTATTATTTGCTTATTTACACAACACATCATTAACGCTTGCGGGTATTGGCTCCACTAACGGAAGTAACATTATTTGCACTCATTACTTTTTATTTACACTACAAAACACCGAATGCGGCTTCGCCGCTATCCTCGTTGCAGCATCTGGTCATTGTCCTTAAATTCACGGCATCATCACAAATTCCGAAATCAACACTTAAATCAACAGCGTATTGGTACTTATGTTTTCACAGTGTCACTTTATGTTTTACGCTTCAGTTTCTACCTTCCCTACTGCCCTTACAACTGCCTTAGTTCTTGCCTCACTCTATCAGCTGCATGTATCGGTTTTTGACTTTGATTGCATGTGTTTAGGTTTGCGTCTGACACTTGCTATCATTAATTCTGCACACACTTTGTCATTTCTTTTTTACGAACTTTACACACATACCCACACACATAAACTTTATGCGATTGTTTCAGTTTTTTAGCGATTTTTTTTTTAATTTTTCGTCGCCGGTTCAATTACTTATACACAAACTACTCTTTCCATATAGGAATTTCACCCACTGCATAGCAGCACCCTCTATACCTCAGCCGGTGATTTGTCGGCGCCTTCCATTTCCGATTCCTGGAATCAAATTTGTCAAACTGCCACAATGCGATAATCGTAATGTTTGCACGAGTCACTTGTCGCTCGCTTTATCACAATTTAATTCTCAATTAAATTAGTCCAGCTTTGGTTTTTCCCTCTAAATTTAATGAATTTTTTATGTAAATTTTTCTTGAAAGCTACAGAAACGCCCATATCGCTTCGCTGAGAAAGTGTTCCGACGTTGGCGTTTTGCCCTCGCCGCCCCCCATCTGTCAATTCAATTCATCAACTTTGCTAACATGTAAATTGTGTCTCTATTATTTCTATATTATTGTTGTTGTAGTTTTTATTACTGTAACGCGGCATGGTTACGGCTTCTTCTATGTCTTTGATTTGTTGTTGTGGCTCAGTTTATATCATTTATGCTTCATTTATTATTGTTGAACACCAATTCACAAATTGTATGGCTTCTCAGCTGCTGCAGCTTCTGTCCACTATCATTGCTGTTTATTATTTATTTTGTATTGAAAATCTACTGATTGTCTTGTTAGAAAAGTTTTTGCCCAATTGCTTTGTAATTGCTGTTCTATTAACGGTTTTATCGCGTCAATCAGTGCCACACAAAACATAAATTAACTGCGCCGCCTACTCATTCACTCGGTAACTGACGACCATTAGTGCTCTTGTATAAATATACATACATATATATGTTATATTTGATAAATTATTCTTTACTAAATAGTCAAGGTGTTTCATGTCTCAATCAGTATCTTACAACGGGAATAAATGTGGAGAATTTTGTGCTCGGATAACATACAAACTCGAAATAGTCGCAGTTTCCAAAGTATATGAGCAATAAATAATTAAGCCTTTCAAAGGTGAACTACGTATATATACTTACATTAATATTTTAAATATAAATTTTTATTATCGCCTTCAAATCCCATTTTATAAACACGTTATGTAAAAAAAATTAACGTCCAACAAAACCATAAGAAATATTGGTAGTCTCTACTATCTATCAAATACAAAAATCTCGACGATTGCCAACCATAACTTCCTCCACTTTTTGAATGCTTTCCCAAAGCTCATACGTATGAAGCAAGTCTTTAATTAGCTCATGATCTTCAATGAATGCTTCTTGACAATCAAGTATTTACGATTCATATATTATATATTATATTACCTAAACAACTTTTGCAAAGACAATGATTCGGTGGTGCCACAAACAAATAACCGTCAAACATACAAGCATATATTTGACTATTATGGGAATAAAGAATTTCATATTCATATTTCACATTCGAATCCAAATGGGGGTTATTTGGTCAAAAAATGTTTCGAGAAAAGCGCTGATGCTAACTGGCCCGAACAGATGCAGCAGATTAGTCAAGAAAATATTAATCACTATAATATCAAAACCACGAATTTCCGCAATCCAATAGAATCGAAGCTAAATTCGGTCCACAATATTGCCTTTTCCATTAGAGAGGAGTGGGAAAGGGACGGGGTGGACAGGAATGCAGGAATTAGCATCTACACGAATGGATCCAAACTAGATAATCGAGTGGGAGGTGGTGTCTTTTCCGCATTATTAGACACCAGACCACTGCAGTGTTTTCTAGGCGGAGATCACAGCAATCAAAGAAAGGCTTGCGGTATTGACAAAAAGTGTGCTCACAACAAGGAGCATATATTATATATAGCCAAGCGGCATTGAAATCACTCAAGTCTCCTATGGTCTCATCAAAGATAGTGAAAGAATGTCTTGATCTATTAGAGGATTTACCTACTTCATCTGCAATGCATTCGAGTTCATAGTGATATCCCTGGTAACTGCGAAGCAGATGAACTAGCCAGAACAGGTACCACTTTACAATTAATCCCTGAAAAAGAGAGAATTTTTATACCTCCGGCAACTTGTAAACACTTAATCAGCGAACATGCTATAAATCTAGCTGAGTCTCGATGGAGACAATCAATAACTTGCTCAACTAGCAGACTAACGTGGCAGGAATGGAGCGTGAGTCGCACAAACCAACTATTTAAATTCAAAAGGAATGACATAAGAACTCTGATCGAGTACTCTGAGGAGTACTAACGGGTCACTGTCTAATTGGTAAACATGCCAGCAGGCTAGGTGTACCTTACAATGACTATTGTAGAAGCTATCAGGAAGTAGAAAAGAGGAATCGCAACTATCGGTCGAGGGTTCCTTGACGACGTATCGGAAGTTGCTAATAAAAATTATGTTTATTGACTTTTTTCTTTTAGCAACTCAAAGCTGTGAAATGAAGAAATCGCGTCGAATTTGAATATTCACATTTGCATAGGAAAATAATAAGGTAATATTGTCCAGTCAGAAAAGAATAAGGTAGCAATGTGTGCAATGAACAAATTTTTGACCACAAAATCGCACAATCTATCAATCCATCTAAGCCTGCACCAATTCTACTTGAATCAACGAACATTTACGCAGTTGTTTGGCATATTCTATACCAATTTTCGCAGCAATAAGCAACACCGACTTCATTTTGCTATCAGATTGCCATTTCCTATCTAATTAACGTTCGTGCGGCAATAATTACCGAACATTTTACGCGCTGTATGCCTTTGGTGTAGCTTTAAGAACACACGCATGATCCGGGGAGGTTACCGCTCCATTTGCCATGACCAGTTAATGAAAGGCACATAAAATCCTAACGGTTATTGTGTTCAACGAAACGTTAAACGAAAATAAGCACTAAAATTGATGACTGAGCATTAGACAATAGATCGGATAAATATGCGTTGCCGTTGGTGGTGACTTATGATTAATGAGCAATAGTCATATTTGCGCTAAGATAGTCAAGCGCTAAAGAGTTTTATTGTTAAAACAAAAATTTGGCAATTTAGGTATGGGAAAAGTAACAAAAATCACAGCATCATTTTAAGCATGGTTTAGATAATAACCAGCAGCCCATACAGTTATACAAATTTTAAAAGCTAAAGATAAGACATTGCCTTAATCATTTAATGCGTTATGGAGAGTTGAAAAAGTGCATCCGTATTTTTCGAACAAACATTATAGAGGTTGAAACCCTAGCACAAAAGAAAATGTAAAGTATCGCAGATTTTAAAACTAGAACAAATTCGTGTCAGAATGAAATGGGAGACCTATAGACTAATGTTCAAATTTAACTTAAGTTATATTACAACCACTTCTACAACCACCAAGAATTAAAAATTAGAAGCTAAACCCGACTGACCATTAAACTTACTAAAGGCAATGAAAAACCTTCTGAGTCATTCAAATAACAAGCTGATTAGATTTTTTAGACCTCTCAAATCTACAAAGAATTAGGTGCATTGACAACAGCCGATATCGCATAAGATGGAATCATTAGCTGTTCGAGCTTTATGACAGTATCAACACACTAGTTCAGCCAAGAAAAAATCAACACCTACCCTGGCTTTGATGTGGCGTGAGCTAGTAGAAACATACCATATATAGTTTTACTGTTAATTTACCAATATTTAGTTTCGAACTTTGCAAATCAAACCCTGGATCCACAGTAAAATATGCTGTAATAGCGTATAGCATACACATACATACAGCTCGATTGTAGTAAAAGATGCTTTTGTCAACTTTGTAACTTTCCCAAAGCGTAGAAACACGTACCCAACTATCCCACCTGTTTATACACATTCACACCACCCTTATCGCTGCGCTCAGATACGCCTTTTAAAAGTGCCCATTTGTTAAAGGTGTGCACTTCTCTGCGCTCTATTTCACAGCCAGCCACATTTATCGCTCCTTTCAATGCTTAATTTGACGATAATAACTGATTTAATGATGTATCTCCACCCTTTCCGAAAGAAAGAAACCTATTCGTATTCTTAACACCAGCTCTCAATTTTTTTTAGATGAAAAATTTGTTGCAGCCGTTTGGGATTTTAGCAAAGCGTGAAATTCACAAATAGTATTACATTATAATAATCTTTGTTATATCGTAATGGGGCGTTTTTCGCGCTTATTAGCTCGCGCATAATAGAATTCCGTGCATATCCTTCTCAAATTGCTGGCTATGGACGTGGAAACTTTGCTCAATCGTTTTAAAATCGCCGAGTATTTTCGAGAGCAAGCGTTCGTGGTTACGTCGTGGTTGCTACTGCGGTTTTCTTTTGTTTACTGACGCGAAGTTTTCAGCAGAAGGAGTTAAACGCTTTTCAAACATGATGAAAGGATGTGTTTGCCGCATTTTCTCCTCCTGTGATATCAATCGCCTTTTGAAATTATGAAGTCAGCCTACTGAAAGCGAAAACGCAGTTCCTCTTCCGTTTTATGACATCATACGGATGCACAATTGTTCGGAAGAACACAGACAAGCCGACACTAAAACTTTCTCTTCTCTCGACTTCAACGTACATATGTACATACATTCATGTGCCCCTCGCAAAGGCGATAAGAAAGATTATTATTTAACTGTATGTGATATTAACGCCTATCCTAAACTTGTTATGCTGGGTATGTGCCCAAGTTTAGTTTCCTCTGAAAAGGCAAAGAAATTCAACATTGAATCGAATAATCCATGATTACATATAACATATGCATTTAAAATGATGCATGTAAGTACATATATATGTATGGTATGTAGGTTTCAGAAGTATTCGACTGGTCCAATAAAGTGTAAATATTCGATAAGAATTATAGAAAAACATTTTTGACATCCTAAAAGAGAAAGGAATAATAATATATAATTATACACATAAAACTATATTCACATTATTTTAAAACATATTGATATAAACGTTGATTTGTTTTATTTTTAATTGTACTTTAGTATTAAAAATTCACTATTTCTTATTAAATTTCCTTGACTAAATTGTTTAATCTAATAAATTTTATTTATGTCAGTCTGAATTTACATTTGTATACAGCAAACATACCGATTTATTAATTATCTTTATCTTTTTGAAATTTGTTAACGCTTTTTTTAAATCTTTTATATATGGCAATATATTATCTCTGGTTTGAAACTGTTAAGACTATACCAATATGTCCCACTACTGGGACTCTCCGCCATCGTCAATCACATGTATTCACAATAGTTATTGCTTTCTCATAATCTTTGTGCAAACAGCTGGCAACTGCATTAATTTTTCTCAAATGCTCGCGCTAAAAATTTAAGGGGAATATTATATACTTATTAAATTGTATACTGTTTTCTGAAAAATTCGTAAAATTAAATTTATAGTTTAAATCTAAAAAATAAAACAGCTGTCAATATGTCTGGATTTTCCTTTGGAAACCCGTCACAACAACAGGCAGCTGGTTTCAGCTTCGGCGCACCAGCAGCGACGGCAGCTAGCACACCAGCATTTGGAGCTGCTGCAGCGCCTACGTTTGGTGCGAGTGCAACAACAGGCGCAACCGCCTTTGGTGCTGCAGGATTTGGAACAGCGACTACAGCACAAGCGCCTGCATTTGGGGCGACCGTGAATCCTACCGCAACCGTTGCACCGTTCGGTGCAAGTGCTCTAACAGCAGCACCTGCTTTTGGGGCTGCGCCTACTGCTTCTGTAGCGCCCACCTTTGGTACAGCAGCAACAGCGTTCGGTGCAACGGCCGTCAGCAGCGCCGCACCGTCTTTTAACTTTGGTGCTTTGGGTGGTACAGCTACAACAGCTGCAACAAGTGTAGCACCCGCATTTAGTTTTGGTGGACTTGGTGGTACGGCTGCCACGAGTACGGCGACATCAACAGCCCCTGCGCTGGGTTTCAGTGGAATAGGAGGTGGTTTATCGTATGGTAAACCCGCCGGTACTACTACATCGGCTAGTTTAAATTTCGGAACAACAACTACGTCAGTTGCAACAGGCGGAATGTGGAAGCCAACTGCCACCTCAACCACAGCAACAGCTACACCGTTTGTTGGTCTCGGTGGTGTTGATGTAAGTTCAACGCAACCTAAAGCGGGCGATCTGAAACAAGATAGCGTCAAGGTAAATATTTGACTTTTAATAACAAATAAAAATTAATTGATTTTGTATTTTTTTTTAGATAAAAGAAACTATTGTGCCAGATGAGATTGCAAAAACTGTCGACGCTCTTAAAACTCATATAAAAGGACAAAAAACACTTTCCTCAGATATTGGACGTACATCTACTTCGAAATTGTCCAATGTGTCCAACGAAATAAACAATATTCAGTGGGCGATCCAGGAAATTGCCAACTCAGTAGACACGAACTACAAGCAAATAAAGTTGCTCCGCAAAGAAACCTCAAAAACCATACAGGCTGTTGAAATGGCGCAACGCACGCAGGATACACCAGCCGGTCTACAATTTGAAAATACGGCACCATTTCAATTTTTCCTTAGTTTAGTGGCCAAGTACGAGCAGGATTTGATCAATTTCCGGCAGCAAATTGCGCTGACGGAGCATCACATGCGCTCAATAACTAATCCACAGACAGTGTCCCCCGATGATCTGAAACGTGGTTTCCGCCAAATAAACGAGAGCTTCATTTCTCTCGCCGGCCGTTTGCATGAGTTGCACCAGAAAGTTGAAACACAGAAAGAACAATTTCTTAACTTGCGAAAGTATCGACTGCGCGATACTACAAATGTATTTGCAAAGATCGATAACCCTGAAAGCAAGGTCGACACAACAAATATCACCTGCGGACCAACGCCATTTTCTAATATTTCTGCAATGAGTGCATTTGGAAAGAGTTTTAACAATGCATCCGGTGCAGCTGCGGGAAGAAGTGGGACTACGGCAACGGCTGGTGCCAAATGATTGAGAAATAAATTGTTAAAAGGAAATAATTTTCTCTGGTTTATAAACTTTGGATATAACCGTTATCACTTAATATTTGCAAATCGTTTTGAATAAAAGAAAGTACGTTTTAAAATTTGAGAAATAAATCATGCTTACCTTATAGGGCATTTAACAATAACATGCAACTGGTTTCTAATATTTACTTTCGTCTTGCACCTCTGGGTAGGTACTCGTACGTATTAAAAAAATTAAATTGTTTTAAGCAATGGCTTAGCAACCATTTTTTATATTTAGCAAGCAATATAGTTCATTATTCTATGCAGGTTTTATAACACTTACTAATTGCATATAAAAGTTATTAATTGGTCAGATTTTATGAACATGTTTTATTTTTAATAATTAATAATAAGTGTAATAAGGGAATTTAATGGAAGGCCTATAATTATCCAATGCAAAATTAACGTTCAACACAATTTCGACGCGTAATATAATCTAATATCAGCGTTTCTCATTTTTTAACAACTTGTATAACATCTTCGTCGGCCATAATATGCGATATGCCAACGCGCTGTGGTGAGTACTTCGTGGAAGTACCCCAAACAAGTCCATATTTAAATTGAGCCGCTAGTGTACGATGTATTGCATGGCATACATGTTCAACTGTGACGCCCTGAAAGAAAACAATATCATTATTATAAAACAGTACCCAGTATCACCGATCCCTAAACAAACCTTTCTTAAAATCAAGCCATCGTCAAAATCTGGTGGTGCACCCGGTTTCTTTGTATAAACTCTTATCAGCTGCAACGCGTCCCACAAGGCCTCTAACAGATAGTCCAAATTTAATTTCATGTTGCAACTAACCACTATCGAATTCGGTTGTCGCGCTAAACGATCGACCTCCTCAATTGAAATCTGATCGATTTTATTGTACACGTACAAGCAGGGCAAATACACACGATTTGCCGTCACTACATCGATAAATTCATCCTCGGTGCAATCCTCGCGGAAAAGTACCTCTGCATTGAAAATTTTGAATGAATGCAAAATAGTTTGCACCATTTTCTCATTACAACGCGTTAGTGAACATGTGGAGTTAAAGCTAAGGCCGCCGCCCTTTTTCTGCTTGAAGTAAATGTTTGGTTTGCGTTTGTTGAGTCTTATACCCACTGATTCCAATTCACGTTCTAATAAATCACGATGTACATTCGGTTTGGTAGCGTCCAACATCATGATAACCAAATCGGCTGTGCGCGCTACGGCAATAACTTGACGACCACGACCTTTGCCCTAAATTATGAAGAAAGAAAAATAAAATGCAATGCATACATACAATAACGGTTATTTCTGTAATATCTACCTGAGCGGCACCTTCTATAATTCCAGGCAAATCTAGTAATTGTATATTAGCACCTTTATAATCAATGACACCAGGAATACATGTGAGTGTAGTGAACTCATAATTGGCCGCCTCAGATTCAGTCTTGGTCAAAGTAGACAACAAAGTGGATTTACCAACAGAGGGAAAACCAATTAACGCGACTCGGGCGTCACCACTTTTCAGCACATCAAAACCATCGCCCTTTTCACCTTTCTTCGATGGTTCCAACAACTGCGAGCGATATTTGGCAAGCTTCGCTTTCAAAAGACCCAAATGATATTCGGTTGCTAGAATAATTCTTTTAAAATTAGCACCCTAAACATTTTTGTTACGTTTTTTTTTTTTACTTTAGATTGAGAATTAACCTACAAGCAATGTCTGCGTAAAAAAAACTTGCCAGCGGAGCATGGACTTGTGTAGTGCGGCCACACCACTTTTCTTGTAACCAACTTACCTTTGTTCTTTTGAGTACGAGCAATTTCCTTTTCTATTTCTGAGATCTTATCCAAGATACCCATCTCTGCCGACTATTTTATGTACAATATTAGTAAATATTAGCAGAACATTTAATAATTTTTCTGTGGAATTTGGCTTTTACTGTCCGCCTGGTTTATAAATTGCTTGCTACTGCATCAGTCAACGTCGTTGTTGTCGGCTTGAATTTGTGCGCTATGACAGCCGTCAAACGGTGGTGAACGAGCCTAAGCTCATTCACAATAAATATCAAAAGCACTTCAAATTTTAACCAGATCTATACCTGTTAGTCAACTATCGGTTAAGTAATTTGTTAATTTTCAGAGAGTGCTACCAGAGATTTCTGTTTAAATTTCTATGAGTTTCTTAAGGACGAATTAATAAAACAAACCGAGCTCTGGTGTACGTGTGATCGTCATTCCTTTCTAACGCACAGGGCTTATGAGTTGCACCGGGTTTTTGTATTAGTTTTCCAGCAAATTTTTTTAATGTATTGGGATATACGTTGGTTGCGGGGAATGTATGCTAATAAAAAAAAATTAAGTACATTCCAACTAAATAAATGGATAATTCTATTAACCAAAATTCATCCACTTTAACTAAACCCTGTGTTTTTATAAATAAAACGTATTAAAACTACTGTTGTGCAATTGGAAAATTAAATTAAATAATATTTAATTTGTGCCTCCTTTATTGTGTTTTTTACATAAAATGACGTTCTTTTTCAAACCCCCACCTAATTTGATTCCTTATTTAAGCCTACATCTAGTGGGCATAATAGCCGTGCCCATCGTTACCCATGTATTCTGTCCAACGCTGCGTCTGTATATCATCCAGCTCAGAGCACACCTGACCCTTTAGTAGCGTATGACACGTACAAGTAATGCTAATTCGTGTCACGATTAATTGCGATTCATATTTTGGCACATGCGGTGTAACGTTCACTAGGCGATCGCTTAGACATTGCTTAAGGAATTGCTTTCGCAGTATACGTAGATTGTCTAATGTGTAACCTTGATTATTAAGAGGGAACAATATATTAGCTATTTGATCAAAACACAATAGTTCAGTTCCGTACTTTTATAAGCACTTATCTTTTCTTCGACGCAATTGAGATCCTGGGGCATAAAAAGGGGGGGATACGTCTCTGACTCACGTATATTTAATACGAAAGCAAAATCCACAGAAGAACGTGTCCCGTTTAGCGTCTTCAACAACACCCCCGCAGATGAGATTGAGGATAGAAACCATTCATCGGACTCATCGTTAGATGATGGACTAGCAGAAGGCGCGTCCGTATCGTCCGTCATAGCCGTTTGTGCAATGTCATCACGTCTTAGACGACTACGTTTACTTTTTTTGTTCGTATCATACCGGTTTGTCGAATAATCGTATTTGTGTGACTCTTTAATCGCGTCACGCTCCTCTTTTTCCATTTCCAGATCCCATAAGCTAAGTGGCTCCCGCTTGTCTAAGTTATTTTGTGGCTCATCCCCGCTGGGTACGGTTTGCGTAGTATTCTTCTCATCTTCAAAGGTTGTAATGTCACTACGCACATCGCGATTGCCGGGATATTTCGTGCGCAAGCGTATAGGATGTGCATTCTGCGGTACTAGTTGTGGCACTTCATTGTCAGCGTAGAGCGTGTCGTATTCTTCGGGCAAACGCGCGTCCACCACGGACTCGTAGTCCTTGTGCTAAAATAAATAAAGTTTGTCTCGGTTGAAGATAAAGGAAGGAATAAAAATAGCCTACCACCTCACGCAATTGTTCGTTGCCATTGGCGGCATAACCTCCGCCATAGTAATTAGTATAGCTATTTTGTTTGGAGGGCTCATAAACATTTTCGGCAGGTATTTCATTATTTGGTAGTATATCCTGCAGTATCTCCTGATCGAACATCGGATTTCTCAGTGCATTTGCCTTATAAGGTGGCTGATTTTGATGCTTTGTTGCCTTCTCTAGCTTTTCTAAATCAGCGCTGATTGCGATTTTCTTTAGCAGCTCCTCTCGATTTGCTAACAGTTTTTTGAACAATTTAGGATGCTTTAAAGGGGACTTCGAGTTCTGTTTGGCATATTGTGGACGTTGTGTGCGGTTGAGGTGCACCTCAATGTCATCTTAACCGGCAATTAAAAGACCAAACATTCAAATAATATATTTTTATGAAACCCTGACAATACATGTAGATATGTATGTATGTAACTAGTTATTAACCTGTGCTAAAAATCACTGCTCCTGGTGGTTCGATGTGTCGTGCAATTGCATAAAGTTTCAGCACAGTCGAAGTATTGTATCGCAAACGACAAGTGTCTGCGCGTGATTGTAAAATAATATCACTGTCTGAAATACGATTGTAAAATGTAAATAAAAAACAAGTCTTCACCGGACTGTTTATATAGGTCTTACCTGGTATAAATTCATAAGCATCTTTCGCGTTATTCTTATCCCTGCATTGCATTTGCCAATGCAAAAAGAAGTCGCCACCAAAATTCTGCGATACCGAGACACCACCCAACAAGCTATTTGAACCACCGGAATCAGTCATCATCGCACCTAATAAGGGTTTGCCCGTTTCACCATCCAGAATGGTGGTTTGCGAATAATAATATACTGGAAAACCCGGTCCAGTATTATATTTCACCATAAAATCGGTCACATTGTCATTATTGAAATGTCCTGGCACAATTGCGCTAACGCTTTCACTTGCCGGAAAAGTGTAATTCCACAACATACTGAAATTACGCCCATCGAAGGCATATACCGACGAATTAAAAGATGCTGCCACAATATCCGGAATGTGATCTCCCGTTATATCGGTAACCACTGCTGGCACCATCACGCCAGAATGCTTATTTTGAAACAGAGGTGTAAATTCCTTTTCACTCGTAAATTGCATAAGGGAAAGTAAGCGTATTGTATAGATACCACCGGGTGTATTTTGACCACCGGTGATGATCATTAGCAGTTCAGTGCCATCCTCTTTAGTGAGCATCTGCACAGGGACAAATACTTCCTCTTTGAACGGCGTTGGTATGGTTCGTATGACTTTACCCTTTTTGCCAGAAATCACTTTAATATGACCCGCTTTGGACTCTTCGCGCTCTTCGAGATGTGCTGCCAGTATATCCGAGATTTCGTCACCATCTAAATCACGTATGACATTTATTGTGTAAAGATCCATTACGATAGGCGAGTTGGTCTCCACTTCGACCTCACGAAACTCCCAAATGCTAGAGCCACTACGACCATTGATGGCAAATATCATCTGTGGGAGAAATATTTCAAATTAAGAACGAATAGGCTGCGGTTGTTCTACAAGTACAACAATCTATTCTAAAAAACTTTGCCGGTGTCAGTACCAATGATATATACGGCCTTGCCATGTTATAAAATCAGGGTATTTTTGTAGGTATTACATTAAATTGCAGTGCCTTAAGCTCCGCTTCATTACGAAACAACACTTACACCCAACCTGCCTGCGGCTACACAATCTGGATAGCCATCAAGGTCAATATCCAATGTACACAATAGAGAGAAAACATTCGCCACACTCCATGTCTGCCAGAGTAAACTGCCGGTAGCGCCATTTATAGCAATCACTCCACCTTCACAAGGCACCTCTTCGTCACCTTGAGCGGACTTGCACTTCGGCAACGTAAAACCCTCGTACTGGATGTTGTCATCTGAAACAGCAAGAGATGAACACAAGTATGGAAGGTTATCAATTAAGCTACGCACCAACACCGAATCCGAAAATGATATCAGCAATGTCATCTCCATTTAAGTCGGCCTTACGTACTGGACTCTCGCTGTTCATGCGAGGAAAAGTTCGCAACCACAAGCGTTGCACGCTAATTTGTGTACAGGCCACAAATTCAGTGCGCATACTACTACCATATGCCTGCGATTGGCCACCACCCGCATAAGCTTTACCCGGCGGAGCTGCGGGCTCGCGTTTCAGCCACACTTTAATACGCTGCAATGGTATGGGAAACATAGTCAGAATGAGCGCTGCGAGGCTTATCAAGGCAATAAGGACAGTTAGGGCGGCAAGACCGTAGCAAAAAGGCTCACAGCAACGCCAACAACGACGATGCTTCATCATAATTGGCACCGAATTGTGCATTTTTCCATTTTTACGACGTGGTGCCATTAAGGGGCGCTTCAAGCCCTTTTCTTCACTCAACTGTAAAGAGTAGTGGAGAAAAAGAGATAATACTTTTCAGCAAGTGTATGTGTGTGAGTATTTTAAAGTGTGTATGTGTATACCTTGGCGGTGCGTGCATCTTTAATGAAGACGTCATCATCCACATCATCACTGATCTCCTCGTCGATGGAGTCACGTATGGCGATACGATTTGATGGCACATATGGTCGCATTTTAATCATATTGAAGAATCTATAAATTAGTCACTTGATTGGTAAACAGCTCAGCCCTGATTAGAATAAGTAATGTACCAAAGTTTATTTTGTTTGTAGGGTAGATAACAACACTAAAATATGTAAAAGGAAAGTTTAACTGCTTCTATCTAAATTCCCTTGCTGCTACACGCCCTTAGGTATGCGATTTATTCGTTATCGTTTTAAATTATTTATCAACTTGTACACTTTTATATATTATATGAATTAGTGTTTTGCACGGAAAATTCTTATTTACGCATTACCACATATTTAAGCCGTTATATTATATTATGCCAGTTTTTACTGTTACACTACAAGCTCTCAACAATTTTGTATTCAACTATAATGAAGATTTGTAAAAATCGATATATCCTATACAAAAATACGCACACACACATATACATGTGAATACAAAAGGTGACACTGTCACTTTTGACAGCTAGTGAACACAAGATTTAAAGGAATCTGACGCCTGCGCCCCACACACATGCGTCTATATCAAAACAACCCAACAAATACATTGAAGTGAGCAAGTTGGTGCAACAATTTGTCGTCGTTGGCAGCACGTGTTGCACTTTTGTTTGTCAACAAACGCACGTGGGTGGCATCAACACCCCATAACCGAACCATAACCAAAGGTATGCCTAACTTACTATTGGCCATAATTTTCCACAGCCTGTTGCTCTCAAATGCCTTTTACTTACATTCACACATTCATGCACTCACACACATACCCCATACACAGAGAACAGCAAATCCCCACAAAAACACGCTCTATATTTACACAATAAACTCTACTTCATATGGGAATACTCCGTGATACCCAGTCACTCTCGCTTTCCACACTTAACGTCCAATACGGATTCGAAATTTTCATTCATGCCACGGCATACATACTTTCGTTTTTGCACAGGTTACACAGGCAGTTAACAACTTTATAGCGTCTTGCATGTACACTTATATACATATACATATGGTACACATATACATATGTGTGTGGGCATTATTTTGTATGTGAGTGGGCATCGGTTGCGGAAGTTCAATGTCCTCATTCGGTTATGAATCAATGGACGATTTGTTGTCATCGTTGCAGTTACATATACATATGTACTACATGTATGTTACTATAGTAATGTGCTTTTTCGTTAATTTCAAGTACCCTTTCGAGCATACACACATAGCGTAACTAAAAGGGAATCCTGCAAGAGCTCGTGTAATTGTATTGAAGTCTTCTTAGATATTCATTTATAACTTCCGCAATGTAAATCTAGGTTATGTTTTGTTTTTAATCAAAAGCGCATTCATACCAGTAACAGTAAGGTATGTACTAGAGCAGTGAAGAACAATGTGGAATATGTATGCGAGCATAATTCTTAATGATACCTGCTCGTCTATATGTACCATACATTCATATATAATTGAGTTAAAATTCTAATTCGAAGTTACTACAATAAGCAGTACCCTAATTATATCCTGAACAGGGTATATTAAGTTCTCCACGAAGTTTATAACACCTAGAAGAAAACGTCGGAGACTATAAAATATATATATAAATGATCAGCATGATGAGCTAAGTTGGTTTAGCCATATTATGGAAAGCATTTTCATTTTACGAGATATCTTTACGAAATTTGCCATGAGTTATTTCCTAAGGCAACAATATAGTATCCGAAGAAATTGTACAGATGAGATCACTATAGCATATAACTGCCTGCAAACTAACCGATAGGAATCAAGTTCTTGTAAGGAAACTTATGTATTTGTGATGGGTAAGATAGCTTCGATGCAACCACAGTTAACGTTTCTTCATGTTTTTTTAAATTTTTTCTTAAATACCACACCCCCCCACACAGGGCAATACAACACACCAAACGACAGCTCCCGCGCGCAACTATTTCGACTCGACACCACTCCGCACGCATCTTATACATTCGTTTTTGTCTACGGGCCTGAGCGCCAGATCAACTTTTCGACAACAACGATCCTGCACGCTACTCGTGCCGATTATAACTCGTCGATGAACATCAGCCTAAAATTACACTTTAAAGAAATGTATTAGCAATAAAAACTGGCTTTTATACCTATGTAATAGAATATTGTACATGAGAAAAATATGTGGTGGGTGCTCCCATACAAATTGTGTATCGCTTTAAACACATATGTATTTATTATAAGCGCAATTATCTCTGCTAGATACTTGGGGGAGCTTCTTCTTTCATTGATTTCATGCATTCTGTTATTTGAGCCACCTGTAAGTTCCAACGGCAAAAACTTTTTAATGTTCGTCGACATTGGGATCGAACACAGGGCTTGTGTAGCATCTCTAACCACTGCACCGCAATATTAAAAATGGCATCAGCAAAAGAATGTAACCAAACAGCATTCAATCGTAATTTGAAAAAAAAAAACATTTTGCCACCATGCGTTCGTAATAAATATGGTATTATTGACAAATAGTATTGAAATTACATAAATCTTACAAACATAGTTTTCATAATACCCACATAAATCATAAAAACTTGGTGCTTGGTCCAAAAAGGAATTTTTATGAAAATTTTTAATAATTTTTTCAATAAAAAAAACATTTCGTTGGGCTTCTAAAAGGTGATTGAGCATTGAGCAAATGAGAGCGATAACAATATATTGGACAATAAAGTTGTAATGTTTACTTTCTTATTTCCTCTCCTTAGCAATGGTAAACGCTTCCAATAATCCTCTCCGGAACAGTTGTCAAGTCTGAACAAACAGGCAGGTATATAGGCAAGGTTTCACGAAGAAACCAGAGTCCAGCCATTCGCTACGGGAACTGATGGATTGGAGAGAATGTATCCAAGATGCTCGGGATTAAAAATTGAAAAAAATTTGTTTGATTTGAATGAACGCGAAAAAATATTAATCAAATTATATTTTTAATTCTTAATTATATGCTTAAGATTAAAACTTTTTTTTTCAATCCGGTAGTTGTGATTAAATTTTTTTTTAATCCTGTAAGCGAGATTAATAATATTTTATTAATTTTTAATCCCGTATTTGCGATTACAAAATAAATTTTTTTTTTCAAAAGGTAATTCAATTCTTTTTTTAATGCATTATGAAATTTTAAAGTAGGCTGTTTTCTTCAGATGAATCCAAAAATCAGCCGGCCACTATATGTGTTCTAGTAGATCTGAAACTGTTTTGCGCTTGCCCTTGCACTATTTTTCGGCGACTGGCCGACTGTCTTGTAAGTTACTAACAATGTTTCTTTGTATTTGCCATAAATTACCATTGCCCAACGATTTGTATATTTACTTGCGGCGCATAGCTTAAGGAATTGGCGTATTTTCGGGTCATTAATCGCCGGTATTTTACGTTACGTCCCTGACGTTTCTACATAACTGGATATTTTCTATAATTATGTGAGCATAATTAGCTTAAGAATTCTTGCTCTCCTTATCCCATTGTTAAAATCTAAACTTTTATTAACTAACAGCCACTCGGTCAACAAGTATAGTCTTTTTCTAATTATACTTATAACACCCATATATCTAGAGAACGCATCAACGCAACACCGCCATTATATATTTTAGGTGACGAACACTTGCCAATTCCACTTACCACGTATAACGATATAATTTTATCTTTCGCTTTCTGAATTATCAAATTATCTGAATTGTATGGCGGTATAATCTCACACATGAAATATCAAGGCAAGGAGGCCAGCAGCTTGTTGAAAAGCTCAGCCAGCATCTAATGCCCCCTCAGTAAGTATTCTAAGATACATTTTTCTGTCTGGTGTTAGAGGGTCATACGGTGTTATAGGGAGCTGTATAATTTTACCGTTGTACTATTGTTAGTAATTATTAAAGCATTGAAAAGTGTAAAAGTGGAAGCAACTCGAAAATGCAACAACGCGCTCATCACTCTTACTACTCAACAGGCACCGCTATTCAAAGTCATTTAAGCGAGAACTAAAGTATGTAAATTAAATAGGAAATATACAAACATATTTTTTATACTAAATTAAATTAAATGAAAATGAAAACCAGCAAAGATGAAGGCAATGTGAAAAAAAGTAGTGCAGGAAATTATCAAATAGCCACATTTTACTTACGAGCTGGAAGAAAACTAGTCGCTTTCACTGGAGGAAGGGCGCGTCGCCAGTAACTTGAGTGCTTTCGGCTATACAAAAATATCTTCAAAACGTTTCTTTTCACAACGCCTGATTATGGTAACATTTTTCTTTTTTTATATTATCACTTATTTTTATTCCAATCTTTTTTATTGCGCTGATTTTATAAGATGAGGTTAAGTGCGGTACTTGTTGTCTTAAAGTTGCCACAAAAGGGTTTGACGTAAATGCGCTATGTGGCATGCAGTCAGGTTGTGAGCCCATCCGCTATTGCCCGACACATACATATAGAAAGCTACTGGTGAGGCAATACTGAAAACCATAATGGTGATGATGTATACTTGTTGTTACTGCCATACCCATGCATGTATGTCTGCACGCCCTGCTGTCTTTGAAATGATGCTTGCTAAGTGTCCTCCGTCTGCGACGTTCGCCTGCAAGTAGGCTATTTTTTCTTATATTTCACTTAATACATATGTGTTGTATGTATACAAATATTTTATTCATGTAAGGCTTTTTAGCAAGGTAAGTGCAAAAAGATTTGTTTAAGCAAATTTATTGAGAAAAAATAGACTTATTTGAATGCGTAATGCGACTTGTCCTTGAAATTTTAAGTAAATACTAAACATCTACATATGCAATGGAAAGTACCTAAAAATACCTAAAATTATTTGTTAAAACTATAAAAATACATTAGTATCTATGTATGTATATATGTACGTGGCATTGACAAGGTCATTGTATGTTCACCACCGACATGGTCAAATCTGAAGCAAGGTAGTTATATTGTCAGTTGACTTCTTTAAAATTACTATTAAAAATAGAGACAAGAAATAATAACTTCACTTGAACTAAAATATGGCATATACTAGAAACGAGCATGTCCTGACTCTATTATTTACTATTCCCGAAAATAAATTTAATTCGAAGTTATTTCTTTGTGAAAAGTAAAATGATTATTACATATATTAAGTTTGTAGATAGAGCGTTCTTAATTTTTTCAACGTCGTCATCCATTTTCAAAATTATATATTGTACATACTTCAAATAGTAACTTATGACTTTGAAACACTCTTTTTGTTTAATAATTGGTTATTTTCAGTGTCTGCGAGAAACAAGTTACCCTCGTAAAAGCTATGCACTTTTACACATATTATATTTTGTCACGTTTGTGAAATCTCAAACACAAGAGGGATGTCGTCAATTTATTTTATTAGCTTGAGACAAAAGTTGTGCAGCACTTGATTGTAAGTCCTCAGAGATTTCTTGTCCGATTTCGGTTCTAATGAGACAATTTGTTGGAAATCACAGTAGATATTAAACCCCTTTATATTTTGGAATACTCGGGAAGGTCAGCTACGTTGGTATATAATATATGTAATATCTATTAACATAGTCTAACAAGTAACGGTACCATGAACTTTAGAAGCAATTGTGAAGAAGTGGGTTCTATGGGAGCTACTACAAGTATATGTTACTAATTTCCAAGTATCCATCCAAAACGGGATATTTTGATCGTCACATAGAATAAGAAAGCTAATATAATTGAATAACAAGCATATAACTTAAAAATTGGATAATGAGCATGATTTCGCCCAACTCTTGACGAATTTGCATATATCAGAAACTATATGCCAAATCCAACAAACTTAACTTGATTTGAAAATAGACAAAATCGGAGAAGAACCACGTCTGAGCCAAAAGAATATGTTTAAGTCTCGAGAATAGAGTACGCCAATATAAATAAATGCCGAAAATCATACGTTTTTTATTTTTGTGTTTTCTTGTATACATACGATTCTTTTCCAATGGAAAAGCTCATTTAAGTACACTTTTAATAAAAGTATTCTAAATGGTCGTAGAATGTATTGAATTATTTTTCGAGAATTATATGTACATACTATATGTAAATAAATCTGCTTTTAATTAAAAAATAAAATAAAAATTGAATTTGAAATTGATATCTTATCATTGCATATATTTGGTATGAGTAAGTCTTTCTTCGATGCTTATATGTATATCGATTAGATTACTTGTATTCCTAGGCTTACGATATACAATTCTCTTCAGAATTTCGATTATGGTTTCGGTCAAATTGCAGAGTTTCTTCAAGGTCATAGTTATATGAACAATCAATTTTTAAATTTATGTTCAACTTAAATTGCATTTTGCTTTTTTAAAATTTTTTAAACGCTGTGCGTACATATTTATACCCTTGTATTATCCGATTGACACCAATCTAAGTGCACATGCACCGAAGAAACCCCCAAAGATATACTAAAGTCCCATAATGCAAACTATTTGTACACAAACTTACATGCACATGCATATACTATGTGTACAAATAAATATATATATATTTTGTTTGGTTGTATGAGTGCCTGCATGCGCTCTTAGCTACTTTAACGTGCACAGCTGTTTTTTATTTGTTATTTTTAAATCAACAGCAGTGATGACTTTGCGCCGAATTCACGCGCATATACAGCTAAGCGTATGATTGTATGTGTGCGGGTGTATGTTGGCATAAAATAAAACGATTAAGCTTTGCTTGAAGCAGCACTTTAGGAGCCAATCGATAATTTATGTCGAAGTGAATAATTTTTAACATTGAACGCGACAAACAAGTACAAAAACAACAAACGCATTGGTGGTGAAACTACAGCAAAACCATCGCTCAGCATTGCAGCAGCAGCCTGCTTAAGTGCCACTACAAGGAATAATGACGACAGGATTAGGCAATGTCAAAGTACTTGTGGAATTTATGTTAAGTGGCTGCCTATGCAGCAACAAATCATATGCTAGCACCAGGCACATGGTAGATAAGCAATTGTGAAACCACAGAACACACACATTTTTCATATGTGCCAATTAGCAAGCAGTAATTATTGGAGAGAGATATTATTAGTTTCCTGAGGCGATTTGTTTTAACGGTTTATTATCCGTAATATTTGAGTATGTATGTTCAATTATATATTCATAAGCATACATATATGTGTCAAGATTGAATATCGAAATCGTTAATATGATTACGCCATTGCGCCGAATCCTTTCTCGTCAATGCATACGAACGTTGTGCATCAGCACTGAGCGGTTAACTTTCCCTTTCAGCAGCTTTCAAATAACAACAGCATCAACAGAGATGCACGCATAGACACACATACAAACATATCCCGTCTATGTGAACGGAAGGAAAGCGCAAGGAAATTTCAGAGATTAAAAGAATTTTCCATCTCAGCAACGTTGAATGGCGACAACCACAACAGCGGCACTGTCTCATCTGCATCCGTCAAGTGCCCACCACCGACGCGCACGCAGATGCCAATGAGTGTCAGCACTCCAGTACCCTGCTACGTAAGTGTATTAGCTACTTACTGCTTAACGGCGAGCGTTACAATGCTTGAGCTCTGATGCATGGGCTGCAGGTACTTTTGTCTCAGCTTCTGAATCTACTGGGTTTAAATTCAAATCTCAACGTTGTAACCGCCAGTCAGCGGCGGATGTTCAGCGCAATTAGACGTGCAAATCTAAAAGTGAAAGCAACTTCAAAGAGGTTAAGACAAGCGGAGACAATTATTATAAAAATTACTTTAAATTCCTAAATTAATAATTCCATAAAATGAGTTTTCATAGAAATTTAATAATTTCGAATATGTTTTCAAATATGTGCTTAAAACCAAAACGTGCTTTATGTAAAACCAAATAAAGTACGCCTACGGTATTACATAAGTTTGCCTGTGAAAAAATTGAAGTGTTTTCCAAAAGCAACTGTTGTGAATGCGAGTTTAAAAATTAGCAAACAGAACTTTCGAATATAAAACTCTTTTAATATTATATAAAATATACGCTTCGAATACTCGGTAAGTTGAATGTATAAATAAATTAAATTATAAAAAATAACGAGAAAAACAGAATAAAACTTCGGCTACACTGAATACCCGTCATCGGTACACTATTTATAGCATAAAAGGGTATAAAAAGTCCCATGTCTTGATTTTGATCGGTCAGTTTGTATGGCAGCTATATACTATAGTGGTCCGACCTGAACAATATGTTCGAAAATTGTTGCATTATCTTGGCCAATAATCTTTACCGAATTTCGTGAGGATATTTCGCCAAATACAAAAGTTTCCACCTCAAGGACGCAGTTTGCATAACAACTATATTCTATAGTAATCCGACAATTCGTTCGGATATTATAGCGCCACTTTGAAAACTAATATATGCTAAATTTCGTGAAGATACTTTGTTTATTAATAAAAGTTTTTCATATAAGGGCTTTGGTTTGGTTGATCAGTTTGTATAGCACAGGTTCCGACAAATGAGCTGCTTGTGTAGGAGAAAAGGACGTGTGTAAAATTTCTGATCGGTATTTCATAAACTGAGGGACTAGTAGGTAGGGACGAGTGTATACGATTACAGACAGCCGGATATGGCTAAATCGATTTAGCTCACGCTGATCATTTATATATGGTACAAACTTCATAGGATGCTACAAAATTCGTGGAAAACTTAATATACCCTGTTGAGGGTTGAATTTAAAACTTTTTTTATTAAATTCACTGGAATTTTAAAAATGGGAATATTTTTAATTGGCTAAACTAAAAGCGTAATAAATAAATATAAAAATATTTCTGAAAATTTGTTAACTTATTTTCATATTTCATACTTGAATATAAAATTTATAAAATATAATATGTTGATTTTTTAATTTTATTAATTTTATATTCAAGTATGAAAAAAATGAGTAATTTTCAAAGTTGTTAGTAGATAACGTTTGAAATAATGAAAGAGGTTGATCGTTCTTAATTTTAACAATAATATTTATAGTTTTTAATTATAAACATTTTCAAATTCAATTAATTAAGCTCTATTTGTATTGTACGTTCTGACAGTTGGAAAACGTGGCAAGAGGACCATTTCTCCATTCAATTTTCCAGTCAAAATAGTTGCTACAATAATATTTCTTGTAATCTTTTTGATTTTCGAAGTTGTACCGTTGCATAATTGGTGAATTGAAATAGCTCTGAATAATTTTCATCTAAAGATTATGTGATGTCATTCCGAGTATATCTAGATAATTTACGTTTTCATTCACATTAAAAACAGTAGCAAATTATTTAAAATAGACGATTCTATGCTATCTTCTCATCAATTTAAAGCCAAATCGGTTAAGCCGTTCTTAAGTTATAAATATTGTAGCTAACACTGCATTTCGCGCTTCGCGTTGCGCATCAGTTTGATTTGCTGTTATTAATCTTCGACTTCCAGTATTTCGAATTCTGCGGCCTAAGTTTGTACGTCTGCTTGGTAGCATTTTTAAAAACGAAAATCCAACTGAAAATAAAAAATTACTCCTTTATATTTTTTGTTTAACCATGTATACCAAATTTTAATATTGTGTAGTCATCAAAAGTTACCAAAAATCGATATTAAGCTGTGAACTTACCGTGATTAACAAACACTTATTAGCAAACAACAAACTTCTTAGTCTTTAAAACAAAACAAACTTTATCAAAAGCTTAATAACATTATTGTTAGCGCTATGTTAGGTTATGTGTGTCAGATTACCACAGATTACTAAATAAGTTATGCGAAGTTCGTATACTGCGTTCTGAAATCTAACTCATAGTATACATATTTTATTATTATTAAATACTTACATTAAAATGAAATCAACACTGGTATTATTAATATTACCGTCAAAGCCGGTACATTTAATTGTGGCGAGTAATTTTCAAAAATTAGTAAATTAGTGCGATATAATTTAATTCAGTAACCACATTTCCGAACAAACGTTGCTCTTTCAATATAGTCTATGGCTGCGAATGACAATGACATTCGTTACGCGCGTTTTTTAAAATATGCAAAATTAGATGTATTTTTTCAATCTTTCTGAGACATTTCCTTAATATTTATTTCCGTAAGAACCTTCAACAGAGTATTAGAAAACCACAAAAAAAACATAAATTTTTTCCCAAAACACGACTTTTTTTGAAAGCCGCCGTTTTGTCAATAATTAAAAGTTTGACTAGTACTTCCATCATTACATATATTTATCTAAAGCAATAGTAAGCTTTTGTCGTTTTTGGATTTGAGATAATTTTAAGCAAAAAATTCCTCTTCACCATCAGACCACTTTTATTAGATATCCTCCTAAAGATCGGTCACGGGTTCAAAGGAATCCAAATATTTTTTAAAATGAATCGGCTATTGACAAAGTACGCTAAATTCTCTTATTACACATTATTTTTATTTATTTATAATATAAAATGCCTCGTCAAAAAAAATTCACTAAAAACAAGTTTTCCCTGACTTGCAAGTGGGTATAACCTCTTAAATCATCGATTTTGACTCATTTCACTTTTTCTCGATTTCTCATAAACGATGGAGAAATTGTGGAAATCACTAATAAGGGTGAAAAGGTAACTTAATCCCAGAAAATCTGCAAAAAAAAACTTATATACATATGTATAAGCCATAGTACGTGACATAGGAGTAACTTTATTTAGTGCCAAAAAAAATCCTTTTTGAAGGTATCGAATATCGGTAGAGTATTGTATATTATTTAATCAAATTGTAAACATAAAAAAAAATTTGCTTTATTTTTACTTTGCATATTTTTTTTCTCGAACGCAACAAAAACTTACTAAGAAATGTCTCCATTCATGGTTGCCATGCATATTTTCTTTAAGACCAATGTATTTTCTTAAGCTATACATAACGTTGAAATTTTAGCACAATTTTAGCCAATCAATAAAATGTATAAATTAGAATAAAAACTCATCCACTGAATTTATTTTGAATCATTTTTGTTTCAGCATGGCGTTTTCCATAATTCGGCAGTTTTCAACCAAAATGCCACTAATTTTGAGAAAATAATGCTATGACCAATACAATGAATGTAAAGATAGCTTTTTGTACAAAAAAAATATGTTTAATTACCTTGATTTTCATTCACTTTTTTTTACTTACTATTATACATATGTCTAAAAGCTTCGTGTTCTGTTTTTCAGTTAAATTAATGAAAAAAATCGTCCACAGTCCACGGCTTAAGACCCTTCAACATATTTGCATCGATTTATATGTATACATAAGGGTGGCTGTTATTACCCAAGTTGATTTCACCCCTGTAGTTTCGGTTTTTGTGCTAAAAACAATATTATCCAACGTAAAGAAGCTTTTCAATTTGAACCGTACCTAAATCATGTTTCTTTTTTTTGGGATGTTTTGATATTTTGCATTAAGCCAGAAAACAACTTTGAAAATTTGATGTACAAATACAAAATTTTCCACTCTACAAAAAAGATCATGTTGAGTTTTTTCGTAAAATCATTCCTTTACATCAAATTTAACTACTAGGTATGTATTTTCTACTACGTGCTGTGTTGCTCATACGTCACGGCGTACCTGCTTACAATTTAAATTTGTTTAAATAACACAGTTTTGCCTACGCTCATCCAACGCTCATATTTTCGTCAAAAAATTGTTTTTTCAAAGTGTCCTTGCGGTTTGCTTACGTTTTTAAATGTCGATTTTCTCCCTACTTTTTTCTCAAATACCTAATCGGCACTGCTGGCATCGTTGACGCTAGACAACGACCCCAACACATATTAAAGCCGACCTCCGAGACAACGTTGATGCGAACATCGCAGCATTTCATGCCATGACAATGCGCTATAAAAGCGCACACAGTTACTTGGGGCGGCCACTTCAGTCAAGTGGTTTTAATTGTGAATTAAGTCGCTATTGTGACCGCCACATAGCTGCAAGAAGGTCTAGTACAAAGCACAAACCTTGCAAAGTCTTCCAGCCGTTGGCGGTGAGGAAATATGCGCCATTGACATCTAATATAATTTGTTGTTGTTTTTTATCTTTAGGAATTTGAATTCATTTGAATATTTTCCTCATTATTTAATACTAATGTATGTTTGTATTGGCATACTCGTATGTGATTGAAAATCTTCGCAAGCCTTCATGCTATTTCTGGATCCGTGCGAACGATCCATACAACTACGCAGCCGTCAAGGTAATTCCTTATTGTTAAGGAATATTTTGTTATTACCGTTTTCAATTCGATTGTCATTGTCAGTGACAGTGGTTGAAAGGATTTTGAAATTATTGCCGCCGCTTTATACATTACTTCAAGGGTACATCGCACATTAAGGTTACCGATTTCACCTTTTTCCTTTGCTATTTGTTAAGTCCTACCTTACCTTGACAGTGTAAAACTAATACTTACACATAATAGAATATTGATAAAATACTTAGCTTAGAAAATAGGAAACAAAATTTTCACAGCATAAACATTTTAGCGAGATATTTAATAAACTCTTATATAACTATTATCTCTAAGGACACTGCTGCAAGTCAATAAGTTATAACGAGAAGTAAATGTTGTTTTGGGTGTTTAAAATTTCATTTCAAATCGCACAAAAAGCCGCAGAATTCAAACCAAACGGAGCTGACAGTAATAGTAATTAAGGCTAGAAAACCGCATTCCAACTATTTTCCAGACATCTTTTTTTCTAAAGCCTTATTTTTAAATTCAGTCGTTTTTATTGTTGTTGTTACAACAGTATACCGTAAAGATTTTGGAACTATATTTTTCAAATTCTGCCTACGCCTACAGTCATTAGACGGTCAATCTATACGTCAATTCGAGCCGTTTAGGTTACGTAAACGCGTCAATCGATTGGTGCTTGTATTTTGGGGTTGACGTTGCTGACATTCATGCTGATTCTTGTAATCACTCTGTGATACTAAATCTGCACCACACTGATCGGTGTCGACCTCATGCTTTGACTTGCTTTTCACCGTTCTCTCTGCTTATGCTCATATCACTTATTAACGAATAATAACTGTGACATGTTTATTCTTTGTCCATCTATACTCGTACATACCCGAACTAGTCCCACACTTCAATAATAGATATAGGTCTAAGATTTTCAACACGTACTTTTCTTCATAAGAAACTGTTCGTTTGTCGGAATTACCGATAACAGATAACTGTAGTAAATAGCTATCAAACAGACTCAATGCAAATTAAGTTCTTGTAGGGAAAAGTTTTTTATTTGATAAGATATCTTCTCGAATTTTAGAACGGATTATTGTCCAACGCAGTGCTACAATTTCTGAATAAATGGTTTAGACCGGACCACTATGGCATATATAATACATAGCTGCCATACAAACTGATCGATTCAAAGCAATTTCTTGTGTAGAAAACGTTTTTAATTGACAAGATATCTTCTCAAAATTCAGCTGATGATTGTGTAAAACAGCGCTACAATCACTGAATTTATTGTTCAGATCGGATTTTTATAATAGCATATAGCTGCCATACAAATTCACCGATCAAAATAAAGATATAGTTTTATACTTTAAATCCTTAATGTTAAAGAAATTCACCTATGAAAGGTATAATAGCTACGATGCAACCGAAGATAACGTTTTTTCTTGTTTTATAATTTTTTAACAAATCTTTTGCCTCTCTTGCAGTTATGGAATATCAAATATTTCTCTTGGTAATATTTTCAATATGTTTAGAGAAATTCACAACAGGCGAATACCAGTAAGTTATCACTGTTACTAATAATTTTTGATTCTTGAACTAATTCACCACCAAAATTCTACACAACCCTAATGAAAGGCAAAGCTTAGCGATAACAGATATATTGCCCGAGGACATAAAGCGATATGACAAAATGCGTCCACCCAAAAAGGATGGTCAACCAACAATTGTTTATTTTCACGTCACCGTAATGGGTCTCGATTCGATCGACGAGAATTCTATGACTTATGTTGCGGATGTGTTTTTTGCACAAACCTGGAAAGATCACCGCTTACGACTTCCCGAAAACATGACACAAGAGTATAGATTACTAGAGGTCGATTGGTTAAAGAATATGTGGCGGCCAGATTCTTTCTTCAAGAATGCCAAATCAGTTACTTTTCAAACCATGACAATTCCTAATCATTACATGTGGTTGTATAAGGATAAGACCATACTTTATATGGTGAAGCTAACACTGAAATTGTCTTGCATCATGAATTTCGCCATATATCCCCATGATACACAAGAATGCAAACTACAAATGGAAAGTTGTAAGTTCGTGACTGAAAAGAATATTAATTAATTATTATAATATTTATGCTTGGATTTTTCAAAAAGTGTCACATACAACAGACGACATGATTTTTCAGTGGGATCCTACGACGCCCTTAGTAGTTGATGAAAATATTGAATTGCCTCAAGTGGCGCTCATACGAAATGAAACAGCAGGTGGGACTTATACTCGCAAACTTAAAATAAATCTTCTATAATTTACCTATTATTTTACAGATTGCACCCAAGTGTATTCGACGGGCA
Organism: Bactrocera oleae; assembly: GCF_042242935.1. Taxonomy (NCBI): domain Eukaryota; kingdom Metazoa; phylum Arthropoda; class Insecta; order Diptera; family Tephritidae; genus Bactrocera; species Bactrocera oleae. The sequence continues at coordinate 26,117,880 of NC_091536.1, forward strand.
ATTTCACCTGTCTCGAGGTCGTTTTTACGCTCAAACGTCGTCTTGTTTATTATGTTTTCAACACTTATATACCGACTTGTATGATTGTTATAATGTCTTGGGTATCATTTTGGATAAAGCCAGAAGCTGCGCCAGCGCGTGTTACATTAGGTGTCACATCACTGTTGACCTTATCCACTCAACACGCGAAGTCGCAATCATCTCTGCCGCCGGTTTCCTACTTAAAGGCGGTCGATGCATTCATGTCCGTTTGTACAGTATTTGTTTTTATGGCATTAATGGAATATTGCCTGATAAACATTGTGTTGAGTGACACGCCCATACCGAAACCAATGGCTTATCCCCCAAAACCCGTACCGGAGGGTGCGAAAAAGGAACCAGAAAAGCAGCCAGCCACAACTCCCACACCCGCACCTGCGATCACACCCGCCAAAGGGGTGCCGGATGAAAAGATTGAGAAAATTGAGAAAATATTCGACGAAATGACTAAAAATAAGCGGGTGAGTAAAAATAGATTGAAGAAAAGTGTAATTTTTACCATCGTCTCATTATAACATGAGTCATCATATTTATAAAAACCTAAAACTTGAAACTGTGTATTATGCTAAAATGTAAGGAAAGGACACATTGGTCAAAAGTATTTATGACAGGATAATGATTATCATGAATCTTCCTTCAGCTGTTCAGAGTGACTCAGACTTCGTCTTATCATCAGATACATAACGAATGATATTATAACTCCCGTTATTTTGTGTTCTAAGGCGATTGCTTCTTCCAAAATGTTAAAAGATTTTTAGTTTAAAAACTTTAAAAAACCTTTAATTAGGAAATACTCAAAATTCCTTAATAAAACGACATTGCAGTCATTCATCCAGTTCCAACATCAATATCACTTTGCTTATTAGCCTTTTGACAATTACAATTGAGATCCAAGTTGATAACTTTAAATTTGCCATATATCTATAGCTTTAGCTGACTGTTTCAAAATTATATAACCTTTTTAAATTTCAAAGCCCTAGCAACGCAATTGTGTTAATCACTCGCTTTTCAGGTTGTGCACACACGTCGTGTTGTTCGGCCGCCACTCGACGCCGATGGCCCTTGGATACCGCGTCAAGAATCGCGCATAATACTAACCCCAACCATAGCGCCACCGCCGCCGCCGCCACCGCCAGAGCCCGAGCCGCCTAAACCAAAGCTTACGCCACAGCAAGAGCGTCTGAAGAGAGCCATTTATATTGATCGCACATCGAGGGTGCTCTTCCCGGCGCTCTTTGCCGGCCTTAATGCCATTTATTGGATCATATTTTATGAATATCTATAAGCACACACCAACATACATACATACTCTATGTACATCTGCTGTAGCTCATATACATAAATACATATAAATGCATTCTCTTCAGCAATTTAGAGGTGAATGATGAGTATGATTTGTGGTTTTTACTCAACTCCATTAGGTTAAATAAGAAACAAGCATTAATATTTACATAAATATATGTACGAGTAACTATAAACGAAGAAATAGAAAATATGTAGATAAATATAGATAAAGTTGTAGTGTTAATGAACGAAAGTAGAAAATTTTATTCAAATAAATTTGCCAAAGCAAGTTAATCAAATCTAGTATGTGTATACATATAGGAAATAAAGTATGCACATACATATGTTAACTAGCGGTAATATGTATAAATACTACTACTAATAAGCTCGAAATAAGTTAATGAGCAGAAAGCTCTATGTGAAATTCTTATGTTAATAAATTATAAAGCCTTAAATCTTCAAATTGTATAATTTATGAAACTTTTTATTTCTTACAAACACTTTACATTAATTTGTATACCGTTAAAGATCATAATCGTGTATATTTATGTCAAGATCTATCTTATTACATATATGCCAACATATTATACATATGGATTCATTAATCATTTATTTCTAATGTAATAATTTATTTAGAATGCATTTTATAAGCTAATAGAAGTTGTTATTGTAAAAAGTGTAATAAATTGTAACGAATTTTAAAATTATATATTAATTGTGATAATACAAAATGAATATGTGTACATTTCTGACTTAGCACCAAATAAAAACCCAAACAGCCTAGAAAGCTAGGCGATAGAAGTAAAACTTCAAGGATCTCGATGGGCACTAGAAATTAAAATACTCACCGTAGCCAGCAAGTTTTATGAGATAGAAATATTTCCCCGATAACAGAAGACACTGGTTGAGCTTCTTCCAAAGCAAAATTGACATTAATATCACCACTTAAAACCATTGGTATGGTGTGCAAATCTTCTCCTAATTCTGCTGCACTAGAGGGAGTATATGCCAATAATGCTCTATGTATGAATTTCATTTTATCGTTAATTCTCTGGCTCGATGTGATGTAGAGAACAATCTATATGTGGAGTGACAATATTTATTCTGTCAGTGGAGTTATGGTAGACAGCTACCCTTACATCGACACGTTTGAAATGGACGACACAATTGAAGTTCGGCACATCCACAGCTTCTTCATTGTTTATCCATGCTTCCGACAATAATTAAATATTCGCTCGTTGGGCTACTGTGTCCGTCAAGTCTACTGCGTGAGCCCGTAAACTTTGGCAACTTAGAGAGAATAATAAGAAAATTAACATTAACATTAGCATAACGTTAACATTAGCATAACGTTAACATTAACAGCAGAGAACGTAAATGAACGAATTTTGCCCACAAGCTGCCTCCTCACGACGATACTAAAAATCAGAAATTGAAGAATTTGTCTGATGTTCCCTTCAGAAAGGAGAATTTTCAACATGAACTATTAGCGAGTTAAAATAATATTTTAATTTTTAATAAATACAAAATAATTCATACCTATAATCGTTTTTAAAATAAATCTGATTAATAAAAATATATCTGAAATAATTATGTGGCAGTGCGCCCCTGACCCCTTCTTGCTTGCGATCGTTCAACTTGCTTCTCGCAAAAAGCAAAAAGTGTAGACAAAAGTCTTTGTTTGTGCGGGGCAAGAAGAAGCAAGCATCAGCGTACGTGTATTTAAGAATGTATGTGTGATTATCACATTTGTGTAAATACGCATAATAAGGGGATATACAATAAAGCACATACATAAGTTGGAAAATGTTTATTTTATTACGAATTCTGGGGTTTTTACCGATAATACAGATTTTTAATTCAGAAGGCTTATCATAATTATAAATTTGTCATATCATAGAAATTGAAAACATAAATCTAAATAGGTATGCGCAACGATTTTTCATTTAGGAATATTCGTTGTGTCTATTTATAGCATTTCGCACATTGCGTGGTGTATTTTTCTTTTTCGAAGTTATATTTTTCGATGTTCCCTCATCTGGAATTACAAATTAGAACTCAAAAAGATTTCATTTAACATTTGCTCCTTCTCTAATCATTTACGTTCTCTGGTAATATTAACCATACCATTAACATTACTCCGAATCTGTCGCGGTTTCGTTTCTCTCCCATGTCTCTTTCCGTCCGACTGCCCCACTTCAAAAACAATCGCTTGAAGACAATTGCAGTGTTTAATGCGTTTATTACGGCATATTTAAATTTTAATAATTAAGGTTTATCTATATTTTAATATATAGTCGTTTTAAATTATTCAAAAAAATTCTTTAAATAATCCTTTCTTAAACAGCTATGCCGTGTTTCAAGGAACCGTTTGTTTTACATTAAATTTAACCCGGAGTGACAAAAACAAACACATTTGCAAGTATTTCAATACAAATCTTTATTGTAGCCGTTAAAATATGATTGAGCCAATACAAGCTTATTCCTATTATGAATATAGGGTCCACAGCTATGTCGTCAAGCAAGCTTCTACTCGAAGTCGTTTTTGCAAAAGATTGAGGTCTTTTGGTACGAGTCTAGCATTAACACGCTTCATTCCCAAAACATTTATCAAAATGTGTTGACGATTTCAAGCACTGTTTCTTTAATATTTTCGATTTCATTATTTACATACTTGAATGGGCGACTGCATTACTTTCACTAAATGCTTTGAACCACTCAAGTACTTATAGTCGTGATATAGTAGACGCTGAAAAATATTCCTACCACATTTTCAATGATTCCGTAGCCGTGATTCCATTGAAAACACTTTATTTCAAGCAAACTATGTATTAAATTTTTTAGTAAAAATCGCTAAACAAACTTTTCGCAACAGCTTCCAAACACACACATATTGACATATGGACACGAACATGAAAAAAGGTTGTACCAATCTAGGAAAAAAGATTGTATATTAATTGGTTGGTTGGTTTAAATGCACCGGTCCAAATCAAATCAGATGTAATGCAACAACATGCATAGTTCAAGCTCCTGGTCACATATGTAGCTCGAATCGAGCACCGGATCCAAAGTATACATTTAATGAATATTACATGCAAAAATTGGATTTATTTGTCATGTACCAGATAGTCCAGAGAAAATATTTTGAAATAAACACCAACACATATGCTCAAATTCTTGATGGCTACTCGCAATGTCACTAATAATAAAATAAAAATATTTTGTGGGAAAATAGACTTTGGGCGTTGATTGATAGACCATCGTTCCCATGCTCATTAATATATTCACGTCATACGAATTGTGTACCGGAGAGGAGGATGGCCTTCTCGGATATGCTATGTGCAGCTCTAAGTTTGCACATTTAAAATAGAACGAAGAAAAACTCTGAGTTTTAATCGGCAACTGAACACTCCGTCATGACATTAATGCTGAAAGAATCCAAACCAAAAACATATGTATATATTTAAAGGTAAATTGATGGAGGGTGAACAGACCAAAAATTTATATGACACCGTTATCTGCTCAACTGAAAAACAGATGTCTACAATGTCCAACTGATATATGTAAGTTCATGCAAATAAATGTATGTATTTATTTGCTAAATTTAATACCTTATACTTTTCAAATATGCCATGTATATATATATGTATTTACAACTTAAATGTATACATGTGTGTATATACGTATAGGTATATACACACCCATCTACAAGAAGATAAAATGTAAAAAAAGAAGATTAATCAAAAACGAACGAAATTATTATCAGGTGCTGTATATCGCGTAGCGCGAACAAAGATTTTTTCGTTTGTTCGGCAGTAACAAACAAATGAATTCCAATGCAAATTTGAAAAACTTTAAAAAAGTACTCAAATATTTATGACAATCTAACGCGCTAGTCAAAAATATTAAATGGCGGCGTTTGCCCTAGAAGATATAAAAACGGTAAAACGTGGAATTCTTGCAATCGACATATTGCAACGCACGTCTTAACGTTTATGGCGGCATTCAACGTGCTAACAGACTAACTGAGGCATAATACAACTACAATTGATTAGTGCGAAATTTGCTGAGAGCTTGGATGTTATGTGGTAGACAAAATTCGTAAACAAATTGAAATCAGACTTATCAAAGTCAAGACCATTATATTAAAATACTTCTAAATATTACATAAAAAATGTTTCGAACTTTGCAACTTTGTTCGCGCATCTTGGTGCGTAAGCAATCATCGCCAAGGCCTGTTCTACTGTAAGTGTTACAAAAATTTTCCATATTACATTCTTACAAACCACCATTCTTATGTAAATATAACATTTATTGGTTTTTAGGTCGGCAAATTTCGTAACGGCGTTAAAGGGACTGGATGTATCGGATCCGAAATATACAATGGATCAAGGTTAAATCATAATAATACTTTTAACTATTTAGGCTTACATCATACATACATATATACAAACCTGAACAACTATTACAGTTAGGAGTGAGATAATACAGCACTTGGGTTTGGAAAGAGGCTATCATCCTATACCAAAAAGTCGGGAACATTTACTAAAGTATACTCCAAAACCGGAAGATTTACCAGCGCGTTCAATGCAGGATTCGTTCACATCCGCACTACTTCCGTTAAGCACTGATTTGAGACTGCAGGATAATTATGTCTCCCATTTGGGGAACGTACGTATGGGTCGTTTAATGGAAGACTTAGACGCGTTTGCAGGTATATAGTTCTCTTAATATTTAAACGTGTCTTAGAAAGTGATTTTTTGTATTTCATTGAATTAAATAATTAATTGAAAAAACTACAAAAAGGAGGTGCTAACTAATTAATTATGTTATATTTTTTAGTTTGGGTCTGCCATCAGCACGTCAAAGTGCCTAACTTACCCGCAAATGTAAATCTACCATACACATTCGTTACTATTTTGGTGGACAAGATTACTTTTAGCAACTTGACGACGGATGTCAAAGAAGATATACGCATTTCCGGCCATGTATCTTGGGTAGGACGAAGTTCAATGGAAATTGTTGTTTGGTTGGAGCAAAAGTACCAAGGCGTATATAAAAAGATAACACGTGCACTTTTTCTTATGGCTGCCCGCAATGCGACTAATACTGGATCAGCTCCCGTGAATTCTATTACACCAGCTACGGAGGAAGAAAAACAAATTCTTTCCGGTGGTGAGGCACGCAAGAAACGTCGCCAATTGATACAAGCCCAATCTATTTTTAAAGTGGAACCAAATGATTTCGAACAAAGTTTGATGTATGATATCTATAAGCGAACAACACACACTAACACCATGGAGTTGAACAAACGATTGCTTCCCTCAAATGCACGTTGGATGTCTGAATGGAGTACAGTTACAACAATACCATCATTCCCGGATAATCGCAATGCACATAATACTGTCTTCGGTGGATTCCTAATGCGTTTAGCTCTAGAAAACAGTTGGACCGCTGCTTTCCTCTACTGTGGAACTCGGCCCAAGTTAACGCATATTTGCGATATCAGTTTTGAGAAGCCAGTGCCAGTTACATCTTTTATAAAATTGACCTCTTACATTGTATATACCGAAATGAATTATGTACAAATTATGACAGTCGCTGATGTATTAGACACAAGTGGCGGTCAAGTTACTACAAATTTATTTTATAGTACTTATAAAGCTAACGACTCTGTACATGAGATATTGCCGCGATCCTATCAAGAGACAATGTGGTATATACAGGGCAGACGTAAGTTTAAATATGCCTTAGGATTGGAATAAATGGTTTAAGCACAACCTACAGAATCTTCTTAAAGATTCTAAAATTTGAATTTATTTAAAAATGATTGTTTATTTATATTTGGAACGATTAGTTTATGTACCTACGCTTTTTATATTTTTATGCTGACACATACATATTCAGTTCATTTACGATATCTGAAACTGTTTATTTTTTTAATGTATATGTTTGCATATGTATGTGGGATCGAGCCGTTATAAAAAAAAAAATAAAGTGCAATTTCTGATAGAATATAAAATAATTTGTTTTCATTTAATATATAGAGGCGATTGCAAGTGGGAGCATTTAAAATCTATAGATTTCATCTAACTTTTGCCAGTTAGACGTCGATTTATCCTTGCCACAAAGTTGCCCAAAAACATCCAATTGGGTGTTCTACTCTTACATATAAGTATGTGTTTGTACATACTCAACATTTTCGAAGAATATGCTCTGTGTATATTGATTTAATAAATTTACAGTTAAGATTGCTTGCAATAAACTTAGAAGTTTGTTTTTTAATTCTCTTTCCAGCTATTGCCTCCGTATTTTATATCGAAACCATTTCATTGTGCTCTTAACGGTCGAATATTTAACCAATATATTTTATCACACTAAACAATGTACATTTCCCTTCTTCTCTTTTTATTAATGACGATGTGAATTTCGACCTCTAAATATTGATTCCCATTGAATTCATAAACTGCTTTTCCAATTTTTAAAAATTGTGTATTTTTATTAGTTTGTGTTGACATAAAAATTAAAAAACTGGAAATCCTACAGAAAACCTGAATGCTGTTTAACATTCATACACTTTACCCTAATGCGATATTTAGAATCGCAAGCGATGAGGATATTGCGATGAGTGTAAAGCAAACATATTTTGCAGATATTTCTTGAAGAATTTGCCTTCTGGGTGTGCCTTGATAGCTTTCAACACAGCAGCATCAACTTCCTTCTGGTCCTTCTTGCGTTGTTCGTTGGGAACAAAACGTTCCTTCTTGACAGCGAAGATATCTCCCTCACCAGACTTCTTGTCCTTCTTGATTTTCAAGCGACGGAAATAGGCATCATTCAAGTGTTCTGGGACTTTCAGGTCTCCCAAATTTACTTTAGAAGAAGTGCCAATAACAAAGCGCTGCGAAATACGACGCAATGGGCAGGAGTTCAATGCAAATGGACCAGTTACTAGCAACAGTCCAGAGGTCAAAACCTTTAACAACACAACACGTTTGCCTTGGTGACGACCAGCCAACAAAATCAACACACGTCCAGGGGTGAGATTGCGACGAATGTTGCGCTTGTGGTTACTGAAGAGCGACTTAGCTGGACGCTTCTTAACGAAACGTTTGGTCGGGTAATTAGCCTTAGGTTTCTTCAAGTATACGGTACGTTCACCACCGTTTTTGGGTCCATTGATCTTCTTCACCTTCTTGATGGGTTGCTTGGTTTTAGGAACAATTGGCTGCTTCACATTCTTCAAACGGTAAAGAGCACGACGCTTGTACATCTGTAAATTTTGAAAAAGAAAAAATCATATAACTTTATTCTCAAATAAAAAGTGTTAGTTTTATAACTAGGGTATGTATACATGTTGGCAAACAACCTAAACACATTTTAAACTCGACATTCCTCGCATTAACAATGGGCGCATAACTCCTTGAAAACACTTTTCAGAAAATATATATATATAATTTAATTTTTTTCAGAATGAAAGCTCAATTAAATATATGTTCCAATTAGAACTCAAGCAATGATTCTTTAGTTCAGACGCACAATACAGCTATCCACTCCTACAAGCGCTGAGCTAACCGTTTTGATAGTGTTTTCACAATTTTTACCTGGCTCTTGGAGTAACGAAGAATTCCTCCACTCAGATATTTGTTCACCGGGTGTTTGTGATTCTTTTTAGCCGTTTTCGCGGATTTTTTTGCATTTTCGACGGGTGCCATCTTAGAAAACACGTGTACACCGCAAAGAAATAAATGTAGAAAGGAAGGTTAGACGCGACAGTATTGCCAGATCCGTCAAAAAATTTGACGTATGTTAATATGGCCGCCATTATTGTTTCGGAGTTAAGCTCAAAATAAACGCCGGTAGATGACACTATAAACTTATTTATTCACGGAAGAGACAGAGAATGAGAATTCCCTGAAGAGAACACAATTATAAAAAAACGTAACCAGAGAATAGAATGTTAACAAATTTACTATTTATATATTTTTTAAATTTTTTAATTAACATTCTCTGGGTAATAAATAGACCAGCTACAAGTAGCTATACTATAATGTAAATTATTAAAAGAGATCATCAATAATGTGCAATTTCTAAAGTAAAATCACATCACGTGAAAAGGAACCTTCCCCTTTTTATAATCAAATTTAACAACGATAGTGTCTAATCTATGAACGATAGTGTCTAATCTTTAAACCAGAGAACGTAAATGGAAGTTCTTCTAAATTCTCTGATATTACAACATACCCTTTATGAGAATGTCTAGCCGTTTTGCTATCTTTATTGCAATTGCATTTTTAATTCATTATTGTAACCCAGTGTTAATCATATCTTCACACCAACTGGTTGCTGTACTCGGGTAGTGGTTGTTAATTATACTGGTAGCCCAGTGTTACTCAAGGTTTCACACCAACTGGTTGATGTCAATGAGTGATGGTTGTAATCGAGAATGTATGCATTTAAATTGCTATATATAGAGTTAAAATGATACAATTTCATTCACCTACTCTGGTCAATAGGATAGAACTTACGCTCGGCAATCAGAAAGACAAGGTTCAAATCTCATTTAAGGCATAAAATTATTATTAATTTGTCATTATTGAAATAGGAATTTATATGTACATAACATATTAGGCAGGGGGCAAATAGATAAGTAAAAGACGTAGGGAAGAACAAGAGTAAAAACGAATCTAATATATAAACAAATAAAAATTAAGAAGAAGAATAACATTCACACATTAGGGGGTATAGGAAAGGAATACCTGGAGTTGGGATAAAATAAGCGCAGTTTGCGCTTTACGAAGTAAGGCGTAAACGGAGCGCCCTTAGATGCGACAACAAGCAAACACGTGCAGGGCAAAATGACCCATGGTGCATTCTATAGGATTTCCACGCTCCTGGTGGTGGTAGGCGGGTGGTTGATGGTGATAATGGAAGCCCCGAGTGTCCTCTAGGTGATCCACTTGGTTTCATCCCCCCCGCTCATATACCCCCTTAACAGGAAACACAAAAAAGGTAAAAAGTAGAAATTTTGAAATTTTCACTTTTTTGTTGATTGCCACTCACCTGTTCAACCTATATCTGAGATTGATGTCTCTAATTAACGTGCACCTGTGCGGCTACATGAATCAAATAGCTGGCGCCATCTTAGATCACCCTGTTTAGGTGCTAATGGCCGCAAAAGGGTGACACGTTAAATTCCAAAGTGTTTTTTGGTCAATTGCCACGCCCCCATTGGTGCTAGGCGGGTGATTGATGATGCAAATGGAAGCCCTGAGTGTCCTCTAAACGATGCAATTTGTTTGACCCACCTAGCTTATATACTCCGGCCGCTAGAGGTCGCAGAAGGGTGGAAAAACACCTGTGTGCAGGGCAAAATGACCCATGGTGCATTCTATAGGATTTCCACGCTCCTGGTAGTGGTAGGCGGGTGGTTGATGGTGATAATGGAAGCCCCGAGTGTCCTCTAGGTGATCCACTTGGTTTCATCCCCCCCGCTCATATACCCCCTTAACAGGAAACACAAAAAAGGTAAAAAGTAGAAATTTTGAAATTTTCACTTTTTTGTTGATTGCCACTCACCTGTTCAACCTATATCTGAGATTGATGTCTCTAATTAACGTGCACCTGTGCGGCTACATGAATCAAATAGTTGGCGCCATCTTAGATCACCCTGTTTAGGTGCTAATGGCCGCAAAAGGGTGACACGTTAAATTCCAAAGTGTTTTTTGGTCAATTGCCACGCCCCCATTGGTGCTAGGCGGGTGATTGATGATGCAAATGGAAGCCCTGAGTGTCCTCTAAACGATTCAATTTGTTTGACAGAGCAAAATGACCCATGGTGCATTCTATAGGATTTCCACGCTCCTGGTGGTGGTAGGCGGGTGGTTGATGGTGATAATGGAAGCCCCGAGTGTCCTCTAGGTGATCCACTTGGTTTCATCCCCCCCGCTCATATACCCCCTTAACAGGAAACACAAAAAAGGTAAAAAGTAGAAATTTTGAAATTTTCACTTTTTTGTTGATTGCCACTCACCTGTTCAACCTATATCTGAGATTGATGTCTCTAATTAACGTGCACCTGTGCGGCTACATGAATCAAATAGCTGGCGCCATCTTAGATCACCCTGTTTAGGTGCTAATGGCCGCAAAAGGGTGACACGTTAAATTCCAAAGTGTTTTTTGGTCAATTGCCACGCCCCCATTGGTGCTAGGCGGGTGATTGATGATGCAAATGGAAGCCCTGAGTGTCCTCTAAACGATGCAATTTGTTTGACCCACCTAGCTTATATACTCCGGCCGCTAGAGGTCGCAGAAGGGTGGAAAAACACCTGTGTGCAGGGCAAAATAACCCATGGTGCATTCTATAGGATTTCCACGCTCCTGGTGGTGGTAGGCGGGTGGTTGATGGTGATAATGGAAGCCCCGAGTGTCCTCTAGGTGATCTACTTGGTTTCATCCCCCCCGCTCATATACCCCCTTAACAGGAAACACAAAAAAGGTAAAAAGTAGAAATTTTGAAATTTTCACTTTTTTGTTGATTGCCACTCACCTGTTCAACCTATATCTGAGATTGATGTCTCTAATTAACGTGCACCTGTGCGGCTACATGAATCAAATAGTTGGCGCCATCTTAGATCACCCTGTTTAGGTGCTAATGGCCGCAAAAGGGTGACACGTTAAATTCCAAAGTGTTTTTTGGTCAATTGCCACGCCCCCATTGGTGCTAGGCGGGTGATTGATGATGCAAATGGAAGCCCTGAGTGTCCTCTAAACGATGCAATTTGTTTGACCCACCTAGCTTATATACTCCGGCCGCTAGAGGTCGCAGAAGGGTGGAAAAACACCTGTGTGCAGGGCAAAATGACCCATGGTGCATTCTATAGGATTTCCACGCTCCTGGTGGTGGTAGGCGGGTGGTTGATGGTGATAATGGAAGCCCCGAGTGTCCTCTAGGTGATCCACTTGGTTTCATCCCCCCCGCTCATATACCCCCTTAACAGGAAACACAAAAAAGGTAAAAAGTAGAAATTTTGAAATTTTCACTTTTTTGTTGATTGCCACTCACCTGTTCAACCTATATCTGAGATTGATGTCTCTAATTAACGTGCACCTGTGCGGCTACATGAATCAAATAGTTGGCGCCATCTTAGATCACCCTGTTTAGGTGCTAATGGCCGCAAAAGGGTGACACGTTAAATTCCAAAGTGTTTTTTGGGCAATTGCCACGCCCCCATTGGTGCTAGGCGGGTGATTGATGATGCAAATGGAAGCCCTGAGTGTCCTCTAAACGATTCAATTTGTTTGACAGAGCAAAATGACCCATGGTGCATTCAATAGGATTTCCACGCTCCTGGTGGTGGTAGGCGGGTGGTTGATGGTGATAATGGAAGCCCCGAGTGTCCTCTAGGTGATCCACTTGGTTTCATCCCCCCCGCTCATATACCCCCTTAACAGGAAACACAAAAAAGGTAAAAAGTAGAAATTTTGAAATTTTCACTTTTTTGTTGATTGCCACTCACCTGTTCAACCTATATCTGAGATTGATGTCTCTAATTAACGTGCACCTGTGCGGCTACATGAATCAAATAGTTGGCGCCATCTTAGATCACCCTGTTTAGGTGCTAATGGCCGCAAAAGGGTGACACGTTAAATTCCAAAGTGTTTTTTGGTCAATTGCCACGCCCCCATTGGTGCTAGGCGGGTGATTGATGATGCAAATGGAAGCCCTGAGTGTCCTCTAAACGATGCAATTTGTTTGACCCACCTAGCTTATATACTCCGGCCGCTAGAGGTCGCAGAAGGGTGGAAAAACACCTGTGTGCAGGGCAAAATGACCCATGGTGCATTCTATAGGATTTCCACGCTCCTGGTGGTGGTAGGCGGGTGGTTGATGGTGATAATGGAAGCCCCGAGTGTCCTCTAGGTGATCCACTTGGTTTCATCCCCCCCGCTCATATACCCCCTTAACAGGAAACACAAAAAAGGTAAAAAGTAGAAATTTTGAAATTTTCACTTTTTTGTTGATTGCCACTCACCTGTTCAACCTATATCTGAGATTGATGTCTCTAATTAACGTGCACCTGTGCGGCTACATGAATCAAATAGCTGGCGCCATCTTAGATCACCCTGTTTAGGTGCTAATGGCCGCAAAAGGGTGACACGTTAAATTCCAAAGTGTTTTTTGGTCAATTGCCACGCCCCCATTGGTGCTAGGCGGGTGATTGATGATGCAAATGGAAGCCCTGAGTGTCCTCTAAACGATGCAATTTGTTTGACCCACCTAGCTTATATACTCCGGCCGCTAGAGGTCGCAGAAGGGTGGAAAAACACCTGTGTGCAGGGCAAAATAACCCATGGTGCATTCTATAGGATTTCCACGCTCCTGGTGGTGGTAGGCGGGTGGTTGATGGTGATAATGGAAGCCCCGAGTGTCCTCTAGGTGATCCACTTGGTTTCATCCCCCCCGCTCATATACCCCCTTAACAGGAAACACAAAAAAGGTAAAAAGTAGAAATTTAGAAATTTTCACTTTTTTGTAGATTGCCACTCACCTGTTCAACCTATATCTGAGATTGATGTCTCTAATTAACGTGCACCTGTGCGGCTACATGAATCAAATAGTTGGCGCCATCTTAGATCACCCTGTTTAGGTGCTAATGGCCGCAAAAGGGTGACACGTTAAATTCCAAAGTGTTTTTTGGTCAATTGCCATGCCCCCATTGGTGCTAGGCGGGTGATTGATGATGCAAATGGAAGCCCTGAGTGTCCTCTAAACGATGCAATTTGTTTGACCCACCTAGCTTATATACTCCGGCCGCTAGAGGTCGCAGAAGGGTGGAAAAACACCTGTGTGCAGGGCAAAATGACCCATGGTGCATTCTATAGGATTTCCACGCTCCTGGTGGTGGTAGGCGGGTGGTTGATGGTGATAATGGAAGCCCCGAGTGTCCTCTAGGTGATCCACTTGGTCTCATCCCCCCCGCTCATATACCCCCTTAACAGGAAACACAAAAAAGGTAAAAAGTAGAAATTTTGAAATTTTCACTTTTTTGTTGATTGCCACTCACCTGTTCAACCTATATTTGAGATTGATGTCTCTAATTAACGTGCACCTGTGCGGCTACATGAATCAAATAGTTGGCGCCATCTTAGATCACCCTGTTTAGGTGCTAATGGCCGCAAAAGGGTGACACGTTAAATTCCAAAGTGTTTTTTGGTCAATTGCCACGCCCCCATTGGTGCTAGGCGGGTGATTGATGATGCAAATGGAAGCCCTGAGTGTCCTCTAAACGATGCAATTTGTTTGACCCACCTAGCTTATATACTCCGGCCGCTAGAGGTCGCAGAAGGGTGGAAAAACACCTGTGTGCAGGGCAAAATAACCCATGGTGCATTCTATAGGATTTCCACGCTCCTGGTGGTGGTAGGCGGGTGGTTGATGGTGATAATGGAAGCCCCGAGTGTCCTCTAGGTGATCCACTTGGTTTCATCCCCCCCGCTCATATACCCCCTTAACAGGAAACACAAAAAAGGTAAAAAGTAGAAATTTTGAAATTTTCACTTTTTTGTTGATTGCCACTCACCTGTTCAACCTATATCTGAGATTGATGTCTCTAATTAACGTGCACCTGTGCGGCTACATGAATCAAATAGCTGGCGCCATCTTAGATCACCCTGTTTAGGTGCTAATGGCCGCAAAAGGGTGACACGTTAAATTCCAAAGTGTTTTTTGGTCAATTGCCACGCCCCCATTGGTGCTAGGCGGGTGATTGATGATGCAAATGGAAGCCCTGAGTGTCCTCTAAACGATGCAATTTGTTTGACCCACCTAGCTTATATACTCCGGCCGCTAGAGGTCGCAGAAGGGTGGAAAAACACCTGTGTGCAGGGCAAAATAACCCATGGTGCATTCTATAGGATTTCCACGCTCCTGGTGGTGGTAGGCGGGTGGTTGATGGTGATAATGGAAGCCCCGAGTGTCCTCTAGGTGATCCACTTGGTTTCATCCCCCCCGCTCATATACCCCCTTAACAGGAAACACAAAAAAGGTAAAAAGTAGAAATTTAGAAATTTTCACTTTTTTGTAGATTGCCACTCACCTGTTCAACCTATATCTGAGATTGATGTCTCTAATTAACGTGCACCTGTGCGGCTACATGAATCAAATAGTTGGCGCCATCTTAGATCACCCTGTTTAGGTGCTAATGGCCGCAAAAGGGTGACACGTTAAATTCCAAAGTGTTTTTTGGTCAATTGCCATGCCCCCATTGGTGCTAGGCGGGTGATTGATGATGCAAATGGAAGCCCTGAGTGTCCTCTAAACGATGCAATTTGTTTGACCCACCTAGCTTATATACTCCGGCCGCTAGAGGTCGCAGAAGGGTGGAAAAACACCTGTGTGCAGGGCAAAATGACCCATGGTGCATTCTATAGGATTTCCACGCTCCTGGTGGTGGTAGGCGGGTGGTTGATGGTGATAATGGAAGCCCCGAGTGTCCTCTAGGTGATCCACTTGGTTTCATCCCCCCCGCTCATATACCCCCTTAACAGGAAACACAAAAAAGGTAAAAAGTAGAAATTTTGAAATTTTCACTTTTTTGTTGATTGCCACTCACCTGTTCAACCTATATCTGAGATTGATGTCTCTAATTAACGTGCACCTGTGCGGCTACATGAATCAAATAGTTGGCGCCATCTTAGATCACCCTGTTTAGGTGCTAATGGCCGCAAAAGGGTGACACGTTAAATTCCAAAGTGTTTTTTGGTCAATTGCCATGCCCCCATTGGTGCTAGGCGGGTGATTGATGATGCAAATGGAAGCCTTGAGTGTCCTCTAAACGATGCAATTTGTTTGACCCACCTAGCTTATATACTCCGGCCGCTAGAGGTCGCAGAAGGGTGGAAAAACACCTGTGTGCAGGGCAAAATGACCCATGGTGCATTCTATAGGATTTCCACGCTCCTGGTGGTGGTAGGCGGGTGGTTGATGGTGATAATGGAAGCCCCGAGTGTCCTCTAGGTGATCCACTTGGTTTCATCCCCCCCGCTCATATACCCCCTTAACAGGAACCACAAAAAAGGTAAAAAGTAGAAATTTTGAAATTTTCACGTTTTTGTTGATTGCCACTCACCTGTTCAACCTATATCTGAGATTGATGTCTCTAATTAACGTGCACCTGTGCGGCTACATGAATCAAATAGTTGGCGCCATCTTAGATCACCCTGTTTAGGTGCTAATGGCCGCAAAAGGGTGACACGTTAAATTCCAAAGTGTTTTTTGGTCAATTGCCACGCCCCCATTGGTGCTAGGCGGGTGATTGATGATGCAAATGGAAGCCCTGAGTGTCCTCTAAACGATGCAATTTGGTTGACCCACCTAGCTTATATACTCCGGCCGCTAGAGGTCGCAGAAGGGTGGAAAAACACCTGTGTGCAGGGCAAAATGACCCATGGTGCATTCTATAGGATTTCCACGCTCCCGGTGGTGGTAGGCGGGTGGTTGATGGTGATAATGGAAGCCCCGAGTGTCCTCTAGTTGATCCACTTGGTTTCATCCCCCCCGCTCATATATAGCCCCTTAACAGGAAACACAAAAAAGGTAAAAAGTAGAAATTTTGAAATTTTCACGTTTTTGTTGATTGCCACTCACCTGTTCAACCTATATCTGAGATTGATGTCTCTAATTAACGTGCACCTGTGCGGCTACATGAATCAAATAGCTGGCGCCATCTTAGATCACCCTGTTTAGGTGGTAATGGCCGCAAAAGGGTGACACGTTAAATTCCAAAGTGTTTTTTGGTCAATTGCCACGCCCCCATTGGTGCTAGGCGGGTGATTGATGATGCAAATGGAAGCCCTGAGTGTCCTCTAAACGATGCAATTTGTTTGACCCACCTAGCTTATATACTCCGGCCGCTAGAGGTCGCAGAAGGGTGGAAAAACACCTGTGTGCAGGGCAAAATGACCCATGGTGCATTCTATAGGATTTCCACGCTCCTGGTGGTGGTAGGCGGGTGGTTGATGGTGATAATGGAAGCCCCGAGTGTCCTCTAGGTGATCCACTTGGTCTCATCCCCCCCGCTCATATACCCCCTTAACAGGAAACACAAAAAAGGTAAAAAGTAGAAATTTTGAAATTTTCACTTTTTTGTTGATTGCCACTCACCTGTTCAACCTATATCTGAGATTGATGTCTCTAATTAACGTGCACCTGTGCGGCTACATGAATCAAATAGCTGGCGCCATCTTAGATCACCCTGTTTAGGTGCTAATGGCCGCAAAAGGGTGACACGTTAAATTCCAAAGTGTTTTTTGGTCAATTGCCACGCCCCCATTGGTGCTAGGCGGGTGATTGATGATGCAAATGGAAGCCCTGAGTGTCCTCTAAACGATGCAATTTGTTTGACCCACCTAGCTTATATACTCCGGCCGCTAGAGGTCGCAGAAGGGTGGAAAAACACCTGTGTGCAGGGCAAAATAACCCATGGTGCATTCTATAGGATTTCCACGCTCCTGGTGGTGGTAGGCGGGTGGTTGATGGTGATAATGGAAGCCCCGAGTGTCCTCTAGGTGATCCACTTGGTTTCATCCCCCCCGCTCATATACCCCCTTAACAGGAAACACAAAAAAGGTAAAAAGTAGAAATTTAGAAATTTTCACTTTTTTGTTGATTGCCACTCACCTGTTCAACCTATATCTGAGATTGATGTCTCTAATTAACGTGCACCTGTGCGGCTACATGAATCAAATAGTTGGCGCCATCTTAGATCACCCTGTTTAGGTGCTAATGGCCGCAAAAGGGTGACACGTTAAATTCCAAAGTGTTTTTTGATCAATTGCCATGCCCCCATTGGTGCTAGGCGGGTGATTGATGATGCAAATGGAAGCCCTGAGTGTCCTCTAAACGATGCAATTTGTTTGACCCACCTAGCTTATATACTCCGGCCGCTAGAGGTCGCAGAAGGGTGGAAAAACACCTGTGTGCAGGGCAAAATGACCCATGGTGCATTCTATAGGATTTCCACGCTCCTGGTGGTGGTAGGCGGGTGGTTGATGGTGATAATGGAAGCCCCGAGTGTCCTCTAGGTGATCCACTTGGTCTCATCCCCCCCGCTCATATACCCCCTTAACAGGAAACACAAAAAAGGTAAAAAGTAGAAATTTTGAAATTTTCACTTTTTTGTTGATTGCCACTCACCTGTTCAACCTATATCTGAGATTGATGTCTCTAATTAACGTGCACCTGTGCGGCTACATGAATCAAATAGTTGGCGCCATCTTAGATCACCCTGTTTAGGTGCTAATGGCCGCAAAAGGGTGACACGTTAAATTCCAAAGTGTTTTTTGGTCAATTGCCACGCCCCCATTGGTGCTAGGCGGGTGATTGATGATGCAAATGGAAGCCCTGAGTGTCCTCTAAACGATGCAATTTGTTTGACCCACCTAGCTTATATACTCCGGCCGCTAGAGGTCGCAGAAGGGTGGAAAAACACCTGTGTGCAGGGCAAAATGACCCATGGTGCATTCTATAGGATTTCCACGCTCCTGGTGGTGGTAGGCGGGTGGTTGATGGTGATAATGGAAGCCCCGAGTGTCCTCTAGGTGATCCACTTGGTTTCATCCCCCCCGCTCATATACCCCCTTAACAGGAAACACAAAAAAGGTAAAAAGTAGAAATTTTGAAATTTTCACTTTTTTGTTGATTGCCACTCACCTGTTCAACCTATATCTGAGATTGATGTCTCTAATTAACGTGCACCTGTGCGGCTACATGAATCAAATAGTTGGCGCCATCTTAGATCACCCTGTTTAGGTGCTAATGGCCGCAAAAGGGTGACACGTTAAATTCCAAAGTGTTTTTTGGTCAATTGCCATGCCCCCATTGGTGCTAGGCGGGTGATTGATGATGCAAATGGAAGCCTTGAGTGTCCTCTAAACGATGCAATTTGTTTGACCCACCTAGCTTATATACTCCGGCCGCTAGAGGTCGCAGAAGGGTGGAAAAACACCTGTGTGCAGGGCAAAATGACCCATGGTGCATTCTATAGGATTTCCACGCTCCTGGTGGTGGTAGGCGGGTGGTTGATGGTGATAATGGAAGCCCCGAGTGTCCTCTAGGTGATCCACTTGGTTTCATCCCCCCCGCTCATATACCCCCTTAACAGGAACCACAAAAAAGGTAAAAAGTAGAAATTTTGAAATTTTCACGTTTTTGTTGATTGCCACTCACCTGTTCAACCTATATCTGAGATTGATGTCTCTAATTAACGTGCACCTGTGCGGCTACATGAATCAAATAGTTGGCGCCATCTTAGATCACCCTGTTTAGGTGCTAATGGCCGCAAAAGGGTGACACGTTAAATTCCAAAGTGTTTTTTGGTCAATTGCCACGCCCCCATTGGTGCTAGGCGGGTGATTGATGATGCAAATGGAAGCCCTGAGTGTCCTCTAAACGATGCAATTTGGTTGACCCACCTAGCTTATATACTCCGGCCGCTAGAGGTCGCAGAAGGGTGGAAAAACACCTGTGTGCAGGGCAAAATGACCCATGGTGCATTCTATAGGATTTCCACGCTCCCGGTGGTGGTAGGCGGGTGGTTGATGGTGATAATGGAAGCCCCGAGTGTCCTCTAGTTGATCCACTTGGTTTCATCCCCCCCGCTCATATATAGCCCCTTAACAGGAAACACAAAAAAGGTAAAAAGTAGAAATTTTGAAATTTTCACGTTTTTGTTGATTGCCACTCACCTGTTCAACCTATATCTGAGATTGATGTCTCTAATTAACGTGCACCTGTGCGGCTACATGAATCAAATAGCTGGCGCCATCTTAGATCACCCTGTTTAGGTGCTAATGGCCGCAAAAGGGTGACACGTTAAATTCCAAAGTGTTTTTTGGTCAATTGCCATGCCCCCATTGGTGCTAGGCGGGTGATTGATGATGCAAATGGAAGCCTTGAGTGTCCTCTAAACGATGCAATTTGTTTGACCCACCTAGCTTATATACTCCGGCCGCTAGAGGTCGCAGAAGGGTGGAAAAACACCTGTGTGCAGGGCAAAATTACCCATGGTGCATTCTATAGGATTTCCACGCTCCTGGTGGTGGTAGGCGGGTGGTTGATGGTGATAATGGAAGCCCCGAGTGTCCTCTAGGTGATCCACTTGGTTTCATCCCCCCCGCTCATATACCCCCTTAACAGGAACCACAAAAAAGGTAAAAAGTAGAAATTTTGAAATTTTCACGTTTTTGTTGATTGCCACTCACCTGTTCAACCTATATCTGAGATTGATGTCTCTAATTAACGTGCACCTGTGCGGCTACATGAATCAAATAGTTGGCGCCATCTTAGATCACCCTGTTTAGGTGCTAATGGCCGCAAAAGGGTGACACGTTAAATTCCAAAGTGTTTTTTGGTCAATTGCCACGCCCCCATTGGTGCTAGGCGGGTGATTGATGATGCAAATGGAAGCCCTGAGTGTCCTCTAAACGATGCAATTTGGTTGACCCACCTAGCTTATATACTCCGGCCGCTAGAGGTCGCAGAAGGGTGGAAAAACACCTGTGTGCAGGGCAAAATGACCCATGGTGCATTCTATAGGATTTCCACGCTCCCGGTGGTGGTAGGCGGGTGGTTGATGGTGATAATGGAAGCCCCGAGTGTCCTCTAGTTGATCCACTTGGTTTCATCCCCCCCGCTCATATATAGCCCCTTAACAGGAAACACAAAAAAGGTAAAAAGTAGAAATTTTGAAATTTTCACGTTTTTGTTGATTGCCACTCACCTGTTCAACCTATATCTGAGATTGATGTCTCTAATTAACGTGCACCTGTGCGGCTACATGAATCAAATAGCTGGCGCCATCTTAGATCACCCTGTTTAGGTGGTAATGGCCGCAAAAGGGTGACACGTTAAATTCCAAAGTGTTTTTTGGTCAATTGCCACGCCCCCATTGGTGCTAGGCGGGTGATTGATGATGCAAATGGAAGCCCTGAGTGTCCTCTAAACGATGCAATTTGTTTGACCCACCTAGCTTATATACTCCGGCCGCTAGAGGTCGCAGAGGGGTGGAAAAACACCTGTGTGCAGGGCAAAATGACCCATGGTGCATTCTATAGGATTTCCACGCTCCCGGTGGTGGTAGGCGGGTGGTTGATGGTGATAATGGAAGCCCCGAGTGTCCTCTAGGTGATCCACTTGGTTTCATCCCCCCCGCTCATATACCCCCTTAACAGGAAACACAAAAAAGGTAAAAAGTAGAAATTTTGAAATTTTCACTTTTTTGTTGATTACCACTCACCTGTTCAACCTATATCTGAGATTGATGTCTCTAATTAACGTGCACCTGTGCGGCTACATGAATCAAATAGTTGGCGCCATCTTAGATCACCCTGTTTAGGTGCTAATGGCCGCAAAAGGGTGACACGTTAAATTCCAAAGTGTTTTTTGGTCAATTGCCACGCCCCCATTGGTGCTAGGCGGGTGATTGATGATGCAAATGGAAGCCCTGAGTGTCCTCTAAACGATGCAATTTGTTTGACCCACCTAGCTTATATACTCCGGCCGCTAGAGGTCGCAGAAGGGTGGAAAAACACCTGTGTGCAGGGCAAAATGACCCATGGTGCATTCTATAGGATTTCCACGCTCCCGGTGGTGGTAGGCGGGTGGTTGATGGTGATAATGGAAGCCCCGAGTGTCGTCTAGGTGATCCACTTGGTTTCATCCCCCCCGCTCATATACCCCTTAACAGGAAACACAAAAAAGGTAAAAAGTAGAAATTTTGAAATTTTCACGTTTTTGTTGATTGCCACTCACCTGTTCAACCTATATCTGAGATTGATGTCTCTAATTAACGTGCACCTGTGCGGCTACATGAATCAAATAGCTGGCGCCATCTTAGATCACCCTGTTTAGGTGCTAATGGCCGCAAAAGGGTGACACGTTAAATTCCAAAGTGTTTTTTGGTCAATTGCCACGCCCCCATTGGTGCTAGGCGGGTGATTGATGATGCAAATGGAAGCCCTGAGTGTCCTCTAAACGATGCAGTTTGTTTGACCCACCTAGCTTATATACTCCGGCCGCTAGAGGTCGCAGAAGGGTGGAAAAACACCTGTGTGCAGGGCAAAATGACCCATGGTGCATTCTATAGGATTTCCACGCTCCCGGTGGTGGTAGGCGGGTGGTTGATGGTGATAATGGAAGCCCCGAGTGTCCTCTAGGTGATCCACTTGGTTTCATCCCCCCCGCTCATATACCCCCTTAACAGGAAACACAAAAAAGGTAAAAAGTAGAAATTTTGAAATTTTCACTTTTTTGTTGATTACCACTCACCTGTTCAACCTATATCTGAGATTGATGTCTCTAATTAACGTGCACCTGTGCGGCTACATGAATCAAATAGTTGGCGCCATCTTAGATCACCCTGTTTAGGTGCTAATGGCCGCAAAAGGGTGACACGTTAAATTCCAAAGTGTTTTTTGGTCAATTGCCACGCCCCCATTGGTGCTAGGCGGGTGATTGATGATGCAAATGGAAGCCCTGAGTGTCGTCTAAACGATGCAATTTGTTTGACCCACCTAGCTTATATACTCCGGCCGCTAGAGGTCGCAGAAGGGTGGAAAAACACCTGTGTGCAGGGCAAAATGACCCATGGTGCATTCTATAGGATTTCCACGCTCCTGGTGGTGGTAGGCGGGTGGTTGATGGTGATAATGGAAGCCCCGAGTGTCCTCTAGGTGATCCACTTGGTTTCATCCCCCCCGCTCATATACCCCCTTAACAGGAAACACAAAAAAGGTAAAAAGTAGAAATTTTGAAATTTTCACGTTTTTGTTGATTGCCACTCACCTGTTCAACCTATATCTGAGATTGATGTCTCTAATTAACGTGCACCTGTGCGGCTACATGAATCAAATAGCTGGCGCCATCTTAGATCACCCTGTTCAGGTGCTAATGGCCGCAAAAGGGTGACACGTTAAATTCCAAAGTGTTTTTTGGTCAATTGCCATGCCCCCATTGGTGCTAGGCGGGTGATTGATGATGCAAATGGAAGCCCTGAGTGTCCTCTAAACGATGCAATTTGTTTGACCCACCTAGCTTATATACTCCGGCCGCTAGAGGTCGCAGAGGGGTGGAAAAACACCTGTGTGCAGGGCAAAATGACCCATGGTGCATTCTATAGGATTTCCACGCTCCCGGTGGTGGTAGGCGGGTGGTTGATGGTGATAATGGAAGCCCCGAGTGTCCTCTAGGTGATCCACTTGGTTTCATCCCCCCCGCTCATATACCCCCTTAACAGGAAACACAAAAAAGGTAAAAAGTAGAAATTTTGAAATTTTCACTTTTTTGTTGATTACCACTCACCTGTTCAACCTATATCTGAGATTGATGTCTCTAATTAACGTGCACCTGTGCGGCTACATGAATCAAATAGTTGGCGCCATCTTAGATCACCCTGTTTAGGTGCTAATGGCCGCAAAAGGGTGACACGTTAAATTCCAAAGTGTTTTTTGGTCAATTGCCACGCCCCCATTGGTGCTAGGCGGGTGATTGATGATGCAAATGGAAGCCCTGAGTGTCGTCTAAACGATGCAATTTGTTTGACCCACCTAGCTTATATACTCCGGCCGCTAGAGGTCGCAGAAGGGTGGAAAAACACCTGTGTGCAGGGCAAAATGACCCATGGTGCATTCTATAGGATTTCCACGCTCCTGGTGGTGGTAGGCGGGTGGTTGATGGTGATAATGGAAGCCCCGAGTGTCCTCTAGCTGATCCACTTGGTCTCATCCCCCCCGCTCATATACCCCCTTAACAGAAAACACAAAAAAGGTAAAAAGTAGAAATTTTTAAATTTTCACTTTTTTGTTGATTGCCACTCACCTGTTCAACCTATATCTGAGATTGATGTCTCTAATTAACGTGCACCTGTGCGGCTACATGAATCAAATAGTTGGCGCCATCTTAGATCACCCTGTTTAGGTGCTAATGGCCGCAAAAGGGTGACACGTTAAATTCCAAAGTGTTTTTTGGTCAATTGCCACGCCCCCATTGGTGCTAGGCGGGTGATTGATGATGCAAATGGAAGCCCTGAGTGTCCTCTAAACGATGCAATTTGTTTGACCCACCTAGCTTATATACTCCGGCCGCTAGAGGTCGCAGAAGGGTGGAAAAACACCTGTGTGCAGGGCAAAATGACCCATGGTGCATTCTATAGGATTTCCACGCGCCTGGTGGTGGTAAGCGGGTGGTTGATGGTGATAATGGAAGCCCCGAGTGTCCTCTAGGTGATCCACTTGGTTTCATCCCCCCCGCTCATATACCCCCTTAACAGGAAACACAAAAAAGGTAAAAAGTAGAAATTTTTAAATTTTCACTTTTTTGTTGATTGCCACTCACCTGTTCAACCTATATCTGAGATTGATGTCTCTAATTAACGTGCACCTGTGCGGCTACATGAATCAAATAGTTGGCGCCATCTTAGATCACCCTGTTTAGGTGCTAATGGCCGCAAAAGGGTGACACGTTAAATTCCAAAGTGTTTTTTGGTCAATTGCCACGCCCCCATTGGTGCTAGGCGGGTGATTGATGATGCAAATGGAAGCCCTGAGTGTCCTCTAAACGATTCAATTTGTTTGACAGAGCAAAATGACCCATGGTGCATTCAATAGGATTTCCACGCTCCTGGTGGTGGTAGGCGGGTGGTTGATGGTGATAATGGAAGCCCCGAGTGTCCTCTAGGTGATCCACTTGGTTTCATCCCCCCCGCTCATATACCCCCTTAACAGGAAACACAAAAAAGGTAAAAAGTAGAAATTTTGAAATTTTCACTTTTTTGTTGATTGCCACTCACCTGTTCAACCTATATCTGAGATTGATGTCTCTAATTAACGTGCACCTGTGCGGCTACATGAATCAAATAGTTGGCGCCATCTTAGATCACCCTGTTTAGGTGCTAATGGCCGCAAAAGGGTGACACGTTAAATTCCAAAGTGTTTTTTGGTCAATTGCCACGCCCCCATTGGTGCTAGGCGGGTGATTGATGATGCAAATGGAAGCCCTGAGTGTCCTCTAAACGATGCAATTTGTTTGACCCACCTAGCTTATATACTCCGGCCGCTAGAGGTCGCAGACGGGTGGAAAAACACCTGTGTGCAGGGCAAAATAACCCATGGTGCATTCTATAGGATTTCCACGCTCCTGGTGGTGGTAGGCGGGTGGTTGATGGTGATAATGGAAGCCCCGAGTGTCCTCTAGGTGATCCACTTGGTTTCATCCCCCCCGCTCATATACCCCCTTAACAGGAAACACAAAAAAGGTAAAAAGTAGAAATTTTGAAATTTTCACTTTTTTGTTGATTGCCACTCACCTGTTCAACCTATATCTGAGATTGATGTCTCTAATTAACGTGCACCTGTGCGGCTACATGAATCAAATAGTTGGCGCCATCTTAGATCACCCTGTTTAGGTGCTAATGGCCGCAAAAGGGTGACACGTTAAATTCCAAAGTGTTTTTTGGTCAATTGCCACGCCCCCATTGGTGCTAGGCGGGTGATTGATGATGCAAATGGAAGCCCTGAGTGTCCTCTAAACGATTCAATTTGTTTGACAGAGCAAAATGACCCATGGTGCATTCAATAGGATTTCCACGCTCCTGGTGGTGGTAGGCGGGTGGTTGATGGTGATAATGGAAGCCCCGAGTGTCCTCTAGGTGATCCACTTGGTTTCATCCCCCCCGCTCATATACCCCCTTAACAGGAAACACAAAAAAGGTAAAAAGTAGAAATTTTGAAATTTTCACTTTTTTGTTGATTGCCACTCACCTGTTCAACCTATATCTGAGATTGATGTCTCTAATTAACGTGCACCTGTGCGGCTACATGAATCAAATAGTTGGCGCCATCTTAGATCACCCTGTTTAGGTGCTAATGGCCGCAAAAGGGTGACACGTTAAATTCCAAAGTGTTTTTTGGTCAATTGCCACGCCCCCATTGGTGCTAGGCGGGTGATTGATGATGCAAATGGAAGCCCTGAGTGTCCTCTAAACGATGCAATTTGTTTGACCCACCTAGCTTATATACTCCGGCCGCTAGAGGTCGCAGACGGGTGGAAAAACACCTGTGTGCAGGGCAAAATAACCCATGGTGCATTCTATAGGATTTCCACGCTCCTGGTGGTGGTAGGCGGGTGGTTGATGGTGATAATGGAAGCCCCGAGTGTCCTCTAGGTGATCCACTTGGTTTCATCCCCCCCGCTCATATACCCCCTTAACAGGAAACACAAAAAAGGTAAAAAGTAGAAATTTTGAAATTTTCACTTTTTTGTTGATTGCCACTCACCTGTTCAACCTATATCTGAGATTGATGTCTCTAATTAACGTGCACCTGTGCGGCTACATGAATCAAATAGTTGGCGCCATCTTAGATCACCCTGTTTAGGTGCTAATGGCCGCAAAAGGGTGACACGTTAAATTCCAAAGTGTTTTTTGGTCAATTGCCACGCCCCCATTGGTGCTAGGCGGGTGATTGATGATGCAAATGGAAGCCCTGAGTGTCCTCTAAACGATGCAATTTGTTTGACCCACCTAGCTTATATACTCCGGCCGCTAGAGGTCGCAGAAGGGTGGAAAAACACCTGTGTGCAGGGCAAAATGACCCATGGTGCATTCTATAGGATTTCCACGCTCCTGGTGGTGGTAGGCGGGTGGTTGATGGTGATAATGGAAGCCCCGAGTGTCCTCTAGGTGATCCACTTGGTTTCATCCCCCCCGCTCATATACCCCCTTAACAGGAAACACAAAAAAGGTAAAAAGTAGAAATTTTGAAATTTTCACTTTTTTGTTGATTGCCACTCACCTGTTCAACCTATATCTGAGATTGATGTCTCTAATTAACGTGCACCTGTGCGGCTACATGAATCAAATAGTTGGCGCCATCTTAGATCACCCTGTTTAGGTGCTAATGGCCGCAAAAGGGTGACACGTTAAATTCCAAAGTGTTTTTTGGTCAATTGCCATGCCCCCATTGGTGCTAGGCGGGTGATTGATGATGCAAATGGAAGCCCTGAGTGTCCTCTAAACGATGCAATTTGTTTGACCCACCTAGCTTATATACTCCGGCCGCTAGAGGTCGCAGAAGGGTGGAAAAACACCTGTGTGCAGGGCAAAATGACCCATGGTGCATTCTATAGGATTTCCACGCTCCTGGTGGTGGTAGGCGGGTGGTTGATGGTGATAATGGAAGCCCCGAGTGTCCTCTAGGTGATCCACTTGGTCTCATCCCCCCCGCTCATATACCCCCTTAACAGGAAACACAAAAAAGGTAAAAAGTAGAAATTTTGAAATTTTCACTTTTTTGTTGATTGCCACTCACCTGTACACAAAAAAGGTAAAAAGTAGAAATTTTGAAATTTTCACTTTTTTGTTGATTGCCACTCACCTGTTCAACCTATATCTGAGATTGATGTCTCTAATTAACGTGCACCTGTGCGGCTACATGAATCAAATAGTTGGCGCCATCTTAGATCACCCTGTTTAGGTGCTAATGGCCGCAAAAGGGTGACACGTTAAATTCCAAAGTGTTTTTTGGTCAATTGCCACGCCCCCATTCGTGCTAGGCGGGTGATTGATGATGCAAATGGAAGCCCTGAGTGTCCTCTAAACGATGCAATTTGTTTGACCCACCTAGCTTATATACTCCGGCCGCTAGAGGTCGCAGAAGGGTGGAAAAACACCTGTGTGCAGGGCAAAATGACCCATGGTGCATTCTATAGGATTTCCACGCTCCTGGTGGTGGTAGGCGGGTGGTTGATGGTGATAATGGAAGCCCCGAGTGTCCTCTAGGTGATCCACTTGGTTTCATCCCCCCCGCTCATATACCCCCTTAACAGGAAACACAAAAAAGGTAAAAAGTAGAAATTTTGAAATTTTCACTTTTTTGTTGATTGCCACTCACCTGTTCATCCTATATCTGAGATTGATGTCTCTAATTAACGTGCACCTGTGCGGCTACATGAATCAAATAGCTGGCGCCATCTTAGATCACCCTGTTTAGGTGCTAATGGCCGCAAAAGGGTGACACGTTAAATTCCAAAGTGTTTTTTGGTCAATTGCCACGCCCCCATTGGTGCTAGGCGGGTGATTGATGATGCAAATGGAAGCCCTGAGTGTCCTCTAAACGATGCAATTTGTTTGACCCACCTAGCTTATATACTCCGGCCGCTAGAGGTCGCAGAAGGGTGGAAAAACACCTGTGTGCAGGGCAAAATAACCCATGGTGCATTCTATAGGATTTCCACGCTCCTGGTGGTGGTAGGCGGGTGGTTGATGGTGATAATGGAAGCCCCGAGTGTCCTCTAGGTGATCCACTTGGTTTCATCCCCCCCGCTCATATACCCCCTTAACAGGAAACACAAAAAAGGTAAAAAGTAGAAATTTTGAAATTTTCACTTTTTTGTTGATTGCCACTCACCTGTTCAACCTATATCTGAGATTGATGTCTCTAATTAACGTGCACCTGTGCGGCTACATGAATCAAATAGTTGGCGCCATCTTAGATCACCCTGTTTAGGTGCTAATGGCCGCAAAAGGGTGACACGTTAAATTCCAAAGTGTTTTTTGGTCAATTGCCATGCCCCCATTGGTGCTAGGCGGGTGATTGATGATGCAAATGGAAGCCCTGAGTGTCCTCTAAACGATGCAATTTGTTTGACCCACCTAGCTTATATACTCCGGCCGCTAGAGGTCGCAGAAGGGTGGAAAAACACCTGTGTGCAGGGCAAAATGACCCTTGGTGCATTCTATAGGATTTCCACGCTCCTGGTGGTGGTAGGCGGGTGGTTGATGGTGATAATGGAAGCCCCGAGTGTCCTCTAGGTGATCCACTTGGTCTCATCCCCCCCGCTCATATACCCCCTTAACAGGAAACACAAAAAAGGTAAAAAGTAGAAATTTTGAAATTTTCACTTTTTTGTAGATTGCCACTCACCTGTTCAACCTATATTTGAGATTGATGTCTCTAATTAACGTGCACCTGTGCGGCTACATGAATCAAATAGTTGGCGCCATCTTAGATCACCCTGTTTAGGTGCTAATGGCCGCAAAAGGGTGACACGTTAAATTCCAAAGTGTTTTTTGGTCAATTGCCACGCCCCCATTGGTGCTAGGCGGGTGATTGATGATGCAAATGGAAGCCCTGAGTGTCCTCTAAACGATGCAATTTGTTTGACCCACCTAGCTTATATACTCCGGCCGCTAGAGGTCGCAGAAGGGTGGAAAAACACCTGTGTGCAGGGCAAAATGACCCATGGTGCATTCTATAGGATTTCCACGCTCCTGGTGGTGGTAGGCGGGTGGTTGATGGTGATAATGGAAGCCCCGAGTGTCCTCTAGGTGATCCACTTGGTTTCATCCCCCCCGCTCATATACCCCCTTAACAGGAAACACAAAAAAGGTAAAAAGTAGAAATTTTGAAATTTTCACTTTTTTGTTGATTGCCACTCACCTGTTCAACCTATATCTGAGATTGATGTCTCTAATTAACGTGCACCTGTGCGGCTACATGAATCAAATAGTTGGCGCCATCTTAGATCACCCTGTTTAGGTGCTAATGGCCGCAAAAGGGTGACACGTTAAATTCCAAAGTGTTTTTTGGTCAATTGCCATGCCCCCATTGGTGCTAGGCGGGTGATTGATGATGCAAATGGAAGCCTTGAGTGTCCTCTAAACGATGCAATTTGTTTGACCCACCTAGCTTATATACTCCGGCCGCTAGAGGTCGCAGAAGGGTGGAAAAACACCTGTGTGCAGGGCAAAATGACCCATGGTGCATTCTATAGGATTTCCACGCTCCTGGTGGTGGTAGGCGGGTGGTTGATGGTGATAATGGAAGCCCCGAGTGTCCTCTAGGTGATCCACTTGGTTTCATCCCCCCCGCTCATATACCCCCTTAACAGGAACCACAAAAAAGGTAAAAAGTAGAAATTTTGAAATTTTCACTTTTTTGTTGATTGCCACTCACCTGTTCAACCTATATCTGAGATTGATGTCTCTAATTAACGTGCACCTGTGCGGCTACATGAATCAAATAGTTGGCGCCATCTTAGATCACCCTGTTTAGGTGCTAATGGCCGCAAAAGGGTGACACGTTAAATTCCAAAGTGTTTTTTGGTCAATTGCCACGCCCCCATTGGTGCTAGGCGGGTGATTGATGATGCAAATGGAAGCCCTGAGTGTCCTCTAAACGATGCAATTTGTTTGACCCACCTAGCTTATATACTCCGGCCGCTAGAGGTCGCAGAAGGGTGGAAAAACACCTGTGTGCAGGGCAAAATGACCCATGGTGCATTCTATAGGATTTCCACGCTCCTGGTGGTGGTAGGCGGGTGGTTGATGGTGATAATGGAAGCCCCGAGTGTCCTCTAGGTGATCCACTTGGTTTCATCCCCCCCGCTCATATACCCCCTTAACAGGAACCACAAAAAAGGTAAAAAGTAGAAATTTTGAAATTTTCACTTTTTTGTTGATTGCCACTCACCTGTTCAACCTATATCTGAGATTGATGTCTCTAATTAACGTGCACCTGTGCGGCTACATGAATCAAATAGTTGGCGCCATCTTAGATCACCCTGTTTAGGTGCTAATGGCCGCAAAAGGGTGACACGTTAAATTCCAAAGTGTTTTTTGGTCAATTGCCACGCCCCCATATGTGCTAGGCGGGTGATTGATGATGCAAATGGAAGCCCTGAGTGTCCTCTAAACGATGCAATTTGTTTGACCCACCTAGCTTATATACTCCGGCCGCTAGAGGTCGCAGAAGGGTGGAAAAACACCTGTGTGCAGGGCAAAATGACCCATGGTGCATTCTATAGGATTTCCACGCTCCTGGTGGTGGTAGGCGGGTGGTTGATGGTGATAATGGAAGCCCCGAGTGTCCTCTAGGTGATCCACTTGGTTTCATCCCCCCCGCTCATATACCCCCTTAACAGGAAACACAAAAAAGGTAAAAAGTAGAAATTTTGAAATTTTCACTTTTTTGTTGATTGCCACTCACCTGTTCATCCTACATCTGAGATTGATGTCTCTAATTAACGTGCACCTGTGCGGCTACATGAATCAAATAGCTGGCGCCATCTGAGATCACCCTGTTTAGGTGCTAATGGCCGCAAAAGGGTGACACGTTAAATTCCAAAGTGTTTTTTGGTCAATTGCCACGCCCCCATTGGTGCTAGGCGGGTGATTGATGATGCAAATGGAAGCCCTGAGTGTCCTCTAAACGGTGCAATTTGTTTGACCCACCTAGCTTATATACTCCGGCCGCTAGAGGTCGCAGAAGGGTGGAAAAACACCTGTGTGCAGGGCAAAATAACCCATGGTGCATTCTATAGGATTTCCACGCTCCTGGTGGTGGTAGGCGGGTGGTTGATGGTGATAATGGAAGCCCCGAGTGTCCTCTAGGTGATCCACTTGGTTTCATCCCCCCCGCTCATATACCCCCTTAACAGGAAACACAAAAAAGGTAAAAAGTAGAAATTTTGAAATTTTCACTTTTTTGTTGATTGCCACTCACCTGTTCAACCTATATCTGAGATTGATGTCTCTAATTAACGTGCACCTGTGCGGCTACATGAATCAAATAGTTGGCGCCATCTTAGATCACCCTGTTTAGGTGCTAATGGCCGCAAAAGGGTGACACGTTAAATTCCAAAGTGTTTTTTGGTCAATTGCCATGCCCCCATTGGTGCTAGGCGGGTGATTGATGATGCAAATAGAAGCCCTGAGTGTCCTCTAAACGATGCAATTTGTTTGACCCACCTAGCTTATATACTCCGGCCGCTAGAGGTCGCAGAAGGGTGGAAAAACACCTGTGTGCAGGGCAAAATGACCCATGGTGCATTCTATAGGATTTCCACGCTCCTGGTGGTGGTAGGCGGGTGGTTGATGGTGATAATGGAAGCCCCGAGTGTCCTCTAGGTGATCCACTTGGTCTCATCCCCCCCGCTCATATACCCCCTTAACAGGAAACACAAAAAAGGTAAAAAGTAGAAATTTTGAAATTTTCACTTTTTTGTTGATTGCCACTCACCTGTTCAACCTATATTTGCGATTGATGTCTCTAATTAACGTGCACCTGTGCGGCTACATGAATCAAATAGTTGGCGCCATCTTAGATCACCCTGTTTAGGTGCTAATGGCCGCAAAAGGGTGACACGTTAAATTCCAAAGTGTTTTTTGGTCAATTGCCACGCCCCCATTGGTGCTAGGCGGGTGATTGATGATGCAAATGGAAGCCTTGAGTGTCCTCTAAACGATGCAATTTGTTTGACCCACCTAGCTTATATACTCCGGCCGCTAGAGGTCGCAGAAGGGTGGAAAAACACCTGTGTGCAGGGCAAAATGACCCATGGTGCATTCTATAGGATTTCCACGCTCCTGGTGGTGGTAGGCGGGTGGTTGATGGTGATAATGGAAGCCCCGAGTGTCCTCTAGGTGATCCACTTGGTTTCATCCCCCCCGCTCATATACCCCCTTAACAGGAACCACAAAAAAGGTAAAAAGTAGAAATTTTGAAATTTTCACTTTTTTGTTGATTGCCACTCACCTGTTCAACCTATATCTGAGATTGATGTCTCTAA
This sequence comes from Bactrocera oleae, assembly GCF_042242935.1. NCBI lineage: Eukaryota > Metazoa > Arthropoda > Insecta > Diptera > Tephritidae > Bactrocera > Bactrocera oleae. The sequence continues at coordinate 26,150,827 of NC_091536.1, forward strand.
TTAACGTGCACCTGTGCGGCTACATGAATCAAATAGTTGGCGCCATCTTAGATCACCCTGTTTAGGTGCTAATGGCCGCAAAAGGGTGACACGTTAAATTCCAAAGTGTTTTTTGGTCAATTGCCACGCCCCCATTGGTGCTAGGCGGGTGATTGATGATGCAAATGGAAGCCCTGAGTGTCCTCTAAACGATGCAATTTGTTTGACCCACCTAGCTTATATACTCCGGCCGCTAGAGGTCGCAGAAGGGTGGAAAAACACCTGTGTGCAGGGCAAAATGACCCATGGTGCATTCTATAGGATTTCCACGCTCCTGGTGGTGGTAGGCGGGTGGTTGATGGTGATAATGGAAGCCCCGAGTGTCCTCTAGGTGATCCACTTGGTTTCATCCCCCCCGCTCATATACCCCCTTAACAGGAACCACAAAAAAGGTAAAAAGTAGAAATTTTGAAATTTTCACTTTTTTGTTGATTGCCACTCACCTGTTCAACCTATATCTGAGATTGATGTCTCTAATTAACGTGCACCTGTGCGGCTACATGAATCAAATAGTTGGCGCCATCTTAGATCACCCTGTTTAGGTGCTAATGGCCGCAAAAGGGTGACACGTTAAATTCCAAAGTGTTTTTTGGTCAATTGCCACGCCCCCATATGTGCTAGGCGGGTGATTGATGATGCAAATGGAAGCCCTGAGTGTCCTCTAAACGATGCAATTTGTTTGACCCACCTAGCTTATATACTCCGGCCGCTAGAGGTCGCAGAAGGGTGGAAAAACACCTGTGTGCAGGGCAAAATGACCCATGGTGCATTCTATAGGATTTCCACGCTCCTGGTGGTGGTAGGCGGGTGGTTGATGGTGATAATGGAAGCCCCGAGTGTCCTCTAGGTGATCCACTTGGTTTCATCCCCCCCGCTCATATACCCCCTTAACAGGAAACACAAAAAAGGTAAAAAGTAGAAATTTTGAAATTTTCACTTTTTTGTTGATTGCCACTCACCTGTTCATCCTACATCTGAGATTGATGTCTCTAATTAACGTGCACCTGTGCGGCTACATGAATCAAATAGCTGGCGCCATCTGAGATCACCCTGTTTAGGTGCTAATGGCCGCAAAAGGGTGACACGTTAAATTCCAAAGTGTTTTTTGGTCAATTGCCACGCCCCCATTGGTGCTAGGCGGGTGATTGATGATGCAAATGGAAGCCCTGAGTGTCCTCTAAACGGTGCAATTTGTTTGACCCACCTAGCTTATATACTCCGGCCGCTAGAGGTCGCAGAAGGGTGGAAAAACACCTGTGTGCAGGGCAAAATAACCCATGGTGCATTCTATAGGATTTCCACGCTCCTGGTGGTGGTAGGCGGGTGGTTGATGGTGATAATGGAAGCCCCGAGTGTCCTCTAGGTGATCCACTTGGTTTCATCCCCCCCGCTCATATACCCCCTTAACAGGAAACACAAAAAAGGTAAAAAGTAGAAATTTTGAAATTTTCACTTTTTTGTTGATTGCCACTCACCTGTTCAACCTATATCTGAGATTGATGTCTCTAATTAACGTGCACCTGTGCGGCTACATGAATCAAATAGTTGGCGCCATCTTAGATCACCCTGTTTAGGTGCTAATGGCCGCAAAAGGGTGACACGTTAAATTCCAAAGTGTTTTTTGGTCAATTGCCATGCCCCCATTGGTGCTAGGCGGGTGATTGATGATGCAAATAGAAGCCCTGAGTGTCCTCTAAACGATGCAATTTGTTTGACCCACCTAGCTTATATACTCCGGCCGCTAGAGGTCGCAGAAGGGTGGAAAAACACCTGTGTGCAGGGCAAAATGACCCATGGTGCATTCTATAGGATTTCCACGCTCCTGGTGGTGGTAGGCGGGTGGTTGATGGTGATAATGGAAGCCCCGAGTGTCCTCTAGGTGATCCACTTGGTCTCATCCCCCCCGCTCATATACCCCCTTAACAGGAAACACAAAAAAGGTAAAAAGTAGAAATTTTGAAATTTTCACTTTTTTGTTGATTGCCACTCACCTGTTCAACCTATATTTGCGATTGATGTCTCTAATTAACGTGCACCTGTGCGGCTACATGAATCAAATAGTTGGCGCCATCTTAGATCACCCTGTTTAGGTGCTAATGGCCGCAAAAGGGTGACACGTTAAATTCCAAAGTGTTTTTTGGTCAATTGCCACGCCCCCATTGGTGCTAGGCGGGTGATTGATGATGCAAATGGAAGCCCTGAGTGTCCTCTAAACGATGCAATTTGTTTGACCCACCTAGCTTATATACTCCGGCCGCTAGAGGTCGCAGAAGGGTGGAAAAACACCTGTGTGCAGGGCAAAATGACCCATGGTGCATTCTATAGGATTTCCACGCTCCTGGTGGTGGTAGGCGGGTGGTTGATGGTGATAATGGAAGCCCCGAGTGTCCTCTAGGTGATCCACTTGGTTTCATCCCCCCCGCTCATATACCCCCTTAACAGGAAACACAAAAAAGGTAAAAAGTAGAAATTTTGAAATTTTCACTTTTTTGTTGATTGCCACTCACCTGTTCAACCTATATCTGAGATTGATGTCTCTAATTAACGTGCACCTGTGCGGCTACATGAATCAAATAGTTGGCGCCATCTTAGATCACCCTGTTTAGGTGCTAATGGCCGCAAAAGGGTGACACGTTAAATTCCAAAGTGTTTTTTGGTCAATTGCCATGCCCCCATTGGTGCTAGGCGGGTGATTGATGATGCAAATGGAAGCCTTGAGTGTCCTCTAAACGATGCAATTTGTTTGACCCACCTAGCTTATATACTCCGGCCGCTAGAGGTCGCAGAAGGGTGGAAAAACACCTGTGTGCAGGGCAAAATGACCCATGGTGCATTCTATAGGATTTCCACGCTCCTGTTGGTGGTAGGCGGGTGGTTGATGGTGATAATGGAAGCCCCGAGTGTCCTCTAGGTGATCCACTTGGTTTCATCCCCCCCGCTCATATACCCCCTTAACAGGAACCACAAAAAAGGTAAAAAGTAGAAATTTTGAAATTTTCACTTTTTTGTTGATTGCCACTCACCTGTTCAACCTATATCTGAGATTGATGTCTCTAATTAACGTGCACCTGTGCGGCTACATGAATCAAATAGTTGGCGCCATCTTAGATCACCCTGTTTAGGTGCTAATGGCCGCAAAAGGGTGACACGTTAAATTCCAAAGTGTTTTTTGGTCAATTGCCACGCCCCCATTGGTGCTAGGCGGGTGATTGATGATGCAAATGGAAGCCCTGAGTGTCCTCTAAACGATGCAATTTGTTTGACCCACCTAGCTTATATACTCCGGCCGCTAGAGGTCGCAGAAGGGTGGAAAAACACCTGTGTGCAGGGCAAAATGACCCATGGTGCATTCTATAGGATTTCCACGCTCCCGGTGGTGGTAGGCGGGTGGTTGATGGTGATAATGGAAGCCCCGAGTGTCCTCTAGGTGATCCACTTGGTTTCATCCCCCCCGCTCATATACCCCCTTAACAGGAAACACAAAAAAGGTAAAAAGTAGAAATTTTGAAATTTTCACGTTTTTGTTGATTGCCACTCACCTGTTCAACCTATATCTGAGATTGATGTCTCTAATTAACGTGCACCTGTGCGGCTACATGAATCAAATAGCTGGCGCCATCTTAGATCACCCTGTTTAGGTGCTAATGGCCGCAAAAGGGTGACACGTTAAATTCCAAAGTGTTTTTTGGTCAATTGCCACGCCCCCATTGGTGCTAGGCGGGTGATTGATGATGCAAATGGAAGCCCTGAGTGTCCTCTAAACGATGCAATTTGTTTGACCCACCTAGCTTATATACTCCGGCCGCTAGAGGTCGCAGAGGGGTGGAAAAACACCTGTGTGCAGGGCAAAATGACCCATGGTGCATTCTATAGGATTTCCACGCTCCCGGTGGTGGTAGGCGGGTGGTTGATGGTGATAATGGAAGCCCCGAGTGTCCTCTAGGTGATCCACTTGGTTTCATCCCCCCCGCTCATATACCCCCTTAACAGGAAACACAAAAAAGGTAAAAAGTAGAAATTTTGAAATTTTCACTTTTTTGTTGATTACCACTCACCTGTTCAACCTATATCTGAGATTGATGTCTCTAATTAACGTGCACCTGTGCGGCTACATGAATCAAATAGTTGGCGCCATCTTAGATCACCCTGTTTAGGTGCTAATGGCCGCAAAAGGGTGACACGTTAAATTCCAAAGTGTTTTTTGGTCAATTGCCACGCCCCCATTGGTGCTAGGCGGGTGATTGATGATGCAAATGGAAGCCCTGAGTGTCCTCTAAACGATGCAATTTGTTTGACCCACCTAGCTTATATACTCCGGCCGCTAGAGGTCGCAGAGGGGTGGAAAAACACCTGTGTGCAGGGCAAAATGACCCATGGTGCATTCTATAGGATTTCCACGCTCCCGGTGGTGGTAGGCGGGTGGTTGATGGTGATAATGGAAGCCCCGAGTGTCCTCTAGGTGATCCACTTGGTTTCATCCCCCCCGCTCATATACCCCCTTAACAGGAAACACAAAAAAGGTAAAAAGTAGAAATTTTGATATTTTCACTTTTTTGTTGATTACCACTCACCTGTTCAACCTATATCTGAGATTGATGTCTCTAATTAACGTGCACCTGTGCGGCTACATGAATCAAATAGTTGGCGCCATCTTAGATCACCCTGTTTAGGTGCTAATGGCCGCAAAAGGGTGACACGTTAAATTCCAAAGTGTTTTTTGGTCAATTGCCACGCCCCCATTGGTGCTAGGCGGGTGATTGATGATGCAAATGGAAGCCCTGAGTGTCCTCTAAACGATGCAATTTGTTTGACCCACCTAGCTTATATACTCCGGCCGCTAGAGGTCGCAGAAGGGTGGAAAAACACCTGTGTGCAGGGCAAAATGACCCATGGTGCATTCTATAGGATTTCCACGCTCCCGGTGGTGGTAGGCGGGTGGTTGATGGTGATAATGGAAGCCCCGAGTGTCCTCTAGGTGATCCACTTGGTTTCATCCCCCCCGCTCATATACCCCCTTAACAGGAAACACAAAAAAGGTAAAAAGTAGAAATTTTGAAATTTTCACGTTTTTGTTGATTGCCACTCACCTGTTCAACCTATATCTGAGATTGATGTCTCTAATTAACGTGCACCTGTGCGGCTACATGAATCAAATAGCTGGCGCCATCTTAGATCACCCTGTTTAGGTGCTAATGGCCGCAAAAGGGTGACACGTTAAATTCCAAAGTGTTTTTTGGTCAATTGCCACGCCCCCATTGGTGCTAGGCGGGTGATTGATGATGCAAATGGAAGCCCTGAGTGTCCTCTAAACGATGCAATTTGTTTGACCCACCTAGCTTATATACTCCGGCCGCTAGAGGTCGCAGAGGGGTGGAAAAACACCTGTGTGCAGGGCAAAATGACCCATGGTGCATTCTATAGGATTTCCACGCTCCCGGTGGTGGTAGGCGGGTGGTTGATGGTGATAATGGAAGCCCCGAGTGTCCTCTAGGTGATCCACTTGGTTTCATCCCCCCCGCTCATATACCCCCTTAACAGGAAACACAAAAAAGGTAAAAAGTAGAAATTTTGAAATTTTCACTTTTTTGTTGATTACCACTCACCTGTTCAACCTATATCTGAGATTGATGTCTCTAATTAACGTGCACCTGTGCGGCTACATGAATCAAATAGTTGGCGCCATCTTAGATCACCCTGTTTAGGTGCTAATGGCCGCAAAAGGGTGACACGTTAAATTCCAAAGTGTTTTTTGGTCAATTGCCACGCCCCCATTGGTGCTAGGCGGGTGATTGATGATGCAAATGGAAGCCCTGAGTGTCCTCTAAACGATGCAATTTGTTTGACCCACCTAGCTTATATACTCCGGCCGCTAGAGGTCGCAGAGGGGTGGAAAAACACCTGTGTGCAGGGCAAAATGACCCATGGTGCATTCTATAGGATTTCCACGCTCCCGGTGGTGGTAGGCGGGTGGTTGATGGTGATAATGGAAGCCCCGAGTGTCCTCTAGGTGATCCACTTGGTTTCATCCCCCCCGCTCATATACCCCCTTAACAGGAAACACAAAAAAGGTAAAAAGTAGAAATTTTGATATTTTCACTTTTTTGTTGATTACCACTCACCTGTTCAACCTATATCTGAGATTGATGTCTCTAATTAACGTGCACCTGTGCGGCTACATGAATCAAATAGTTGGCGCCATCTTAGATCACCCTGTTTAGGTGCTAATGGCCGCAAAAGGGTGACACGTTAAATTCCAAAGTGTTTTTTGGTCAATTGCCACGCCCCCATTGGTGCTAGGCGGGTGATTGATGATGCAAATGGAAGCCCTGAGTGTCCTCTAAACGATGCAATTTGTTTGACCCACCTAGCTTATATACTCCGGCCGCTAGAGGTCGCAGAAGGGTGGAAAAACACCTGTGTGCAGGGCAAAATGACCCATGGTGCATTCTATAGGATTTCCACGCTCCCGGTGGTGGTAGGCGGGTGGTTGATGGTGATAATGGAAGCCCCGAGTGTCCTCTAGGTGATCCACTTGGTTTCATCCCCCCCGCTTATATACCCCCTTAACAGGAAACACAAAAAAGGTAAAAAGTAGAAATTTTGAAATTTTCACTTTTTTGTTGATTACCACTCACCTGTTCAACCTATATCTGAGATTGATGTCTCTAATTAACGTGCACCTGTGCGGCTACATGAATCAAATAGTTGGCGCCATCTTAGATCACCCTGTTTAGGTGCTAATGGCCGCAAAAGGGTGACACGTTAAATTCCAAAGTGTTTTTTGGTCAATTGCCACGCCCCCATTGGTGCTAGGCGGGTGATTGATGATGCAAATGGAAGCCCTGAGTGTCCTCTAAACGATGCAATTTGTTTGACCCACCTAGCTTATATACTCCGGCCGCTAGAGGTCGCAGAAGGGTGGAAAAACACCTGTGTGCAGGGCAAAATGACCCATGGTGCATTCTATAGGATTTCCACGCTCCTGGTGGTGGTAGGCGGGTGGTTGATGGTGATAATGGAAGCCCCGAGTGTCCTCTAGGTGATCCACTTGGTTTCATCCCCCCCGCTCATATACCCCCTTAACAGGAAACACAAAAAAGGTAAAAAGTAGAAATTTTGAAATTTTCACTTTTTTGTTGATTGCCACTCACCTGTTCAACCTATATCTGAGATTGATGTCTCTAATTAACGTGCACCTGTGCGGCTACATGAATCAAATAGTTGGCGCCATCTTAGATCACCCTGTTTAGGTGCTAATGGCCGCAAAAGGGTGACACGTTAAATTCCAAAGTGTTTTTTGGTCAATTGCCATGCCCCCATTGGTGCTAGGCGGGTGATTGATGATGCAAATGGAAGCCTTGAGTGTCCTCTAAACGATGCAATTTGTTTGACCCAGCTAGCTTATATACTCCGGCCGCTAGAGGTCGCAGAAGGGTGGAAAAACACCTGTGTGCAGGGCAAAATGACCCATGGTGCATTCTATAGGATTTCCACGCTCCTGGTGGTGGTAGGCGGGTGGTTGATGGTGATAATGGAAGCCCCGAGTGTCCTCTAGGTGATCCACTTGGTTTCATCCCCCCCGCTCATATACCCCCTTAACAGGAACCACAAAAAAGGTAAAAAGTAGAAATTTTGAAATTTTCACTTTTTTGTTGATTGCCACTCACCTGTTCAACCTATATCTGAGATTGATGTCTCTAATTAACGTGCACCTGTGCGGCTACATGAATCAAATAGTTGGCGCCATCTTAGATCACCCTGTTTAGGTGCTAATGGCCGCAAAAGGGTGACACGTTAAATTCCAAAGTGTTTTTTGGTCAATTGCCACGCCCCCATTGGTGCTAGGCGGGTGATTGATGATGCAAATGGAAGCCCTGAGTGTCCTCTAAACGATGCAATTTGTTTGACCCACCTAGCTTATATACTCCGGCCGCTAGAGGTCGCAGAAGGGTGGAAAAACACCTGTGTGCAGGGCAAAATGACCCATGGTGCATTCTATAGGATTTCCACGCTCCTGGTGGTGGTAGGCGGGTGGTTGATGGTGATAATGGAAGCCCCGAGTGTCCTCTAGGTGATCCACTTGGTTTCATCCCCCCCGCTCATATACCCCCTTAACAGGAAACACAAAAAAGGTAAAAAGTAGAAATTTTGAAATTTTCACTTTTTTGTTGATTGCCACTCACCTGTTCATCCTATATCTGAGATTGATGTCTCTAATTAACGTGCACCTGTGCGGCTACATGAATCAAATAGCTGGCGCCATCTTAGATCACCCTGTTTAGGTGCTAATGGCCGCAAAAGGGTGACACGTTAAATTCCAAAGTGTTTTTTGGTCAATTGCCACGCCCCCATTGGTGCTAGGCGGGTGATTGATGATGCAAATGGAAGCCCTGAGTGTCCTCTAAACGATGCAATTTGTTTGACCCACCTAGCTTATATACTCCGGCCGCTAGAGGTCGCAGAAGGGTGGAAAAACACCTGTGTGCAGGGCAAAATAACCCATGGTGCATTCTATAGGATTTCCACGCTCCTGGTGGTGGTAGGCGGGTGGTTGATGGTGATAATGGAAGCCCCGAGTGTCCTCTAGGTGATCCACTTGGTTTCATCCCCCCCGCTCATATACCCCCTTAACAGGAAACAAAAAAAGGTAAAAAGTAGAAATTTTGAAATTTTCACTTTTTTGTTGATTGCCACTCACCTGTTCAACCTATATCTGAGATTGATGTCTCTAATTAACGTGCACCTGTGCGGCTACATGAATCAAATAGTTGGCGCCATCTTAGATCACCCTGTTTAGGTGCTAATGGCCGCAAAAGGGTGACACGTTAAATTCCAAAGTGTTTTTTGGTCAATTGCCATGCCCCCATTGGTGCTAGGCGGGTGATTGATGATGCAAATGGAAGCCCAGAGTCCTCTAAACGATGCAATTTGTTTGACCCACCTAGCTTATATACTCCGGCCGCTAGAGGTCGCAGAAGGGTGGAAAAACACCTGTGTGCAGGGCAAAATGACCCATGGTGCATTCTATAGGATTTCCACGCTCCTGGTGGTGGTAGGCGGGTGGTTGATGGTGATAATGGAAGCCCCGAGTGTCCTCTAGGTGATCCACTTGGTCTCATCCCCCCCGCTCATATACCCCCTTAACAGGAAACACAAAAAAGGTAAAAAGTAGAAATTTTGAAATTTTCACTTTTTTGTTGATTGCCACTCACCTGTTCAACCTATATTTGAGATTGATGTCTCTAATTAACGTGCACCTGTGCGGCTACATGAATCAAATAGTTGGCGCCATCTTAGATCACCCTGTTTAGGTGCTAATGGCCGCAAAAGGGTGACACGTTAAATTCCAAAGTGTTTTTTGGTCAATTGCCACGCCCCCATTGGTGCTAGGCGGGTGATTGATGATGCAAATGGAAGCCCTGAGTGTCCTCTAAACGATGCAATTTGTTTGACCCACCTAGCTTATATACTCCGGCCGCTAGAGGTCGCAGAAGGGTGGAAAAACACCTGTGTGCAGGGCAAAATGACCCATGGTGCATTCTATAGGATTTCCACGCTCCTGGTGGTGGTAGGCGGGTGGTTGATGGTGATAATGGAAGCCCCGAGTGTCCTCTAGGTGATCCACTTGGTTTCATCCCCCCCGCTCATATACCCCCTTAACAGGAAACACAAAAAAGGTAAAAAGTAGAAATTTTGAAATTTTCACTTTTTTGTTGATTGCCACTCACCTGTTCAACCTATATCTGAGATTGATGTCTCTAATTAACGTGCACCTGTGCGGCTACATGAATCAAATAGTTGGCGCCATCTTAGATCACCCTGTTTAGGTGCTAATGGCCGCAAAAGGGTGACACGTTAAATTCCAAAGTGTTTTTTGGTCAATTGCCATGCCCCCATTGGTGCTAGGCGGGTGATTGATGATGCAAATGGAAGCCTTGAGTGTCCTCTAAACGATGCAATTTGTTTGACCCACCTAGCTTATATACTCCGGCCGCTAGAGGTCGCAGAAGGGTGGAAAAACACCTGTGTGCAGGGCAAAATGACCCATGGTGCATTCTATAGGATTTCCACGCTCCTGGTGGTGGTAGGCGGGTGGTTGATGGTGATAATGGAAGCCCCGAGTGTCCTCTAGGTGATCCACTTGGTTTCATCCCCCCCGCTCATATACCCCCTTAACAGGAACCACAAAAAAGGTAAAAAGTAGAAATTTTGAAATTTTCACTTTTTTGTTGATTGCCACTCACCTGTTCAACCTATATCTGAGATTGATGTCTCTAATTAACGTGCACCTGTGCGGCTACATGAATCAAATAGTTGGCGCCATCTTAGATCACCCTGTTTAGGTGCTAATGGCCGCAAAAGGGTGACACGTTAAATTCCAAAGTGTTTTTTGGTCAATTGCCACGCCCCCATTGGTGCTAGGCGGGTGATTGATGATGCAAATGGAAGCCCTGAGTGTCCTCTAAACGATGCAATTTGTTTGACCCACCTAGCTTATATACTCCGGCCGCTAGAGGTCGCAGAAGGGTGGAAAAACACCTGTGTGCAGGGCAAAATGACCCATGGTGCATTCTATAGGATTTCCACGCTCCCGGTGGTGGTAGGCGGGTGGTTGATGGTGATAATGGAAGCCCCGAGTGTCCTCTAGGTGATCCACTTGGTTTCATCCCCCCCGCTCATATACCCCCTTAACAGGAAACACAAAAAAGGTAAAAAGTAGAAATTTTGAAATTTTCACGTTTTTGTTGATTGCCACTCACCTGTTCAACCTATATCTGAGATTGATGTCTCTAATTAACGTGCACCTGTGCGGCTAATGGCCGCAAAAGGGTGACACGTTAAATTCCAAAGTGTTTTTTGGTCAATTGCCACGCCCCCATTGGTGCTAGGCGGGTGATTGATGATGCAAATGGAAGCCCTGAGTGTCCTCTAAACGATGCAATTTGTTTGACCCACCTAGCTTATATACTCCGGCCGCTAGAGGTCGCAGAGGGGTGGAAAAACACCTGTGTGCAGGGCAAAATGACCCATGGTGCATTCTATAGGATTTCCACGCTCCCGGTGGTGGTAGGCGGGTGGTTGATGGTGATAATGGAAGCCCCGAGTGTCCTCTAGGTGATCCACTTGGTTTCATCCCCCCCGCTCATATACCCCCTTAACAGGAAACACAAAAAAGGTAAAAAGTAGAAATTTTGAAATTTCCACTTTTTTGTTGATTACCACTCACCTGTTCAACCTATATCTGAGATTGATGTCTCTAATTAACGTGCACCTGTGCGGCTACATGAATCAAATAGCTGGCGCCATCTTAGATCACCCTGTTTAGGTGCTAATGGCCGCAAAAGGGTGACACGTTAAATTCACTGGTGGTGGTAGGCGGGTGGTTGATGGTGATAATGGAAGCCCCGAGTGTCCTCTAGGTGATCCACTTGGTTTCATCCCCCCCGCTCATATACCCCCTTAACAGGAAACACAAAAAAGGTAAAAAGTAGAAATTTTGAAATTTTCACTTTTTTGTTGATTGCCACTCACCTGTTCAACCTATATCTGAGATTGATGTCTCTAATTAACGTGCACCTGTGCGGCTACGCAAAAGGGTGACACGTTAAATTCCAAAGTGTTTTTTGGTCAATTGCCACGCCCCCATTGGTGCTAGGCGGGTGATTGATGATGCAAATGGAAGCCCTGAGTGTCCTCTAAACGATGCAATTTGTTTGACCCACCTAGCTTATATACTCCGGCCGCTAGAGGTCGCAGAAGGGTGGAAAAACACCTGTGTGCAGGGCAAAATGACCCATGGTGCATTCTATAGGATTTCCACGCTCCTGGTGGTGGTAGGCGGGTGGTTGATGGTGATAATGGAAGCCCCGAGTGTCCTCTAGGTGATCCACTTGGTTTCATCCCCCCCGCTCATATACCCCCTTAACAGGAAACACAAAAAAGGTAAAAAGTAGAAATTTTGAAATTTTCACTTTTTTGTTGATTGCCACTCACCTGTTCAACCTATATCTGAGATTGATGTCTCTAATTAACGTGCACCTGTGCGGCTACATGAATCAAATAGTTGGCGCCATCTTAGATCACCCTGTTTAGGTGCTAATGGCCGCAAAAGGGTGACACGTTAAATTCCAAAGTGTTTTTTGGTCAATTGCCATGCCCCCATTGGTGCTAGGCGGGTGATTGATGATGCAAATGGAAGCCTTGAGTGTCCTCTAAACGATGCAATTTGTTTGACCCACCTAGCTTATATACTCCGGCCGCTAGAGGTCGCAGAGGGGTGGAAAAACACCTGTGTGCAGGGCAAAATGACCCATGGTGCATTCTATAGGATTTCCACGCTCCCGGTGGTGGTAGGCGGGTGGTTGATGGTGATAATGGAAGCCCCGAGTGTCCTCTAGGTGATCCACTTGGTTTCATCCCCCCCGCTCATATACCCCCTTAACAGGAAACACAAAAAAGGTAAAAAGTAGAAATTTTGAAATTTTCACTTTTTTGTTGATTACCACTCACCTGTTCAACCTATATCTGAGATTGATGTCTCTAATTAACGTGCACCTGTGCGGCTACATGAATCAAATAGTTGGCGCCATCTTAGATCACCCTGTTTAGGTGCTAATGGCCGCAAAAGGGTGACACGTTAAATTCCAAAGTGTTTTTTGGTCAATTGCCACGCCCCCATTGGTGCTAGGCGGGTGATTGATGATGCAAATGGAAGCCCTGAGTGTCGTCTAAACGATGCAATTTGTTTGACCCACCTAGCTTATATACTCCGGCCGCTAGAGGTCGCAGAAGGGCGGAAAAACACCTGTGTGCAGGGCAAAATGACCCATGGTGCATTCTATAGGATTTCCACGCTCCTGGTGGTGGTAGGCGGGTGGTTGATGGTGATAATGGAAGCCCCGAGTGTCCTCTAGGTGATCCACTTGGTCTCATCCCCCCCGCTCATATACCCCCTTAACAGAAAACACAAAAAAGGTAAAAAGTAGAAATTTTTAAATTTTCACTTTTTTGTTGATTGCCACTCACCTGTTCAACCTATATCTGAGATTGATGTCTCTAATTAACGTGCACCTGTGCGGCTACATGAATCAAATAGTTGGCGCCATCTTAGATCACCCTGTTTAGGTGCTAATGGCCGCAAAAGGGTGACACGTTAAATTCCAAAGTGTTTTTTGGTCAATTGCCACGCCCCCATTGGTGCTAGGCGGCTGATTGATGATGCAAATGGAAGCCCTGAGTGTCCTCTAAACGATGCAATTTGTTTGACCCACCTAGCTTATATACTCCGGCCGCTAGAGGTCGCAGAAGGGTGGAAAAACACCTGTGTGCAGGGCAAAATGACCCATGGTGCATTCTATAGGATTTCCACGCTCCTGGTGGTGGTAGGCGGGTGGTTGATGGTGATAATGGAAGCCCCGAGTGTCCTCTAGGTGATCCACTTGGTTTCATCCCCCCCGCTCATATACCCCCTTAACAGGAAACACAAAAAAGGTAAAAAGTAGAAATTTTGAAATTTTCACTTTTTTGTTGATTGCCACTCACCTGTTCAACCTATATCTGAGATTGATGTCTCTAATTAACGTGCACCTGTGCGGCTACATGAATCAAATAGTTGGCGCCATCTTAGATCACCCTGTTTAGGTGCTAATGGCCGCAAAAGGGTGACACGTTAAATTCCAAAGTGTTTTTTGGTCAATTGCCACGCCCCCATTGGTGCTAGGCGGCTGATTGATGATGCAAATGGAAGCCCTGAGTGTCCTCTAAACGATGCAATTTGTTTGACCCACCTAGCCTCCGGCCGCTAGAGGTCGCAGAGGGGTGGAAAAACACCTGTGTGCAGGGCAAAATGACCCATGGTGCATTCTATAGGATTTCCACGCTCCCGGTGGTGGTAGGCGGGTGGTTGATGGTGATAATGGAAGCCCCGAGTGTCCTCTAGGTGATCCACTTGGTTTCATCCCCCCCGCTCATATACCCCCTTAACAGGAAACACAAAAAAGGTAAAAAGTAGAAATTTTGAAATTTTCACTTTTTTGTTGATTGCCACTCACCTGTTCAACCTATATCTGAGATTGATGTCTCTAATTAACGTGCACCTGTGCGGCTACATGAATCAAATAGCTGGCGCCATCTTAGATCACCCTGTTTAGGTGCTAATGGCCGCAAAAGGGTGACACGTTAAATTCCAAAGTGTTTTTTGGTCAATTGCCACGCCCCCATTGGTGCTAGGCAGGTGATTGATGATGCAAATGGAAGCCCTGAGTGTCCTCTAAACGATGCAATTTGTTTGACCCACCTAGCTTATATACTCCGGCCGCTAGAGGTCGCAGAGGGGTGGAAAAACACCTGTGTGCAGGGCAAAATGACCCATGGTGCATTCTATAGGATTTCCACGCTTCCGGTGGTGGTAGGCGGGTGGTTGATGGTGATAATGGAAGCCCCGAGTGTCCTCTAGGTGATCCACTTGGTTTCATCCCCCCCGCTCATATACCCCCTTAACAGGAAACACAAAAAAGGTAAAAAGTAGAAATTTTGAAATTTTCACTTTTTTGTTGAGTGCCACTCACCTGTTCAACCTATATCTGAGATTGATGTCTCTAATTAACGTGCACCTGTGCGGCTACATGAATCAAATAGTTGGCGCCATCTTAGATCACCCTGTTTAGGTGCTAATGGCCGCAAAAGGGTGACACGTTAAATTCCAAAGTGTTTTTTGGTCAATTGCCACGCCCCCATTGGTGCTAGGCGGGTGATTGATGATGCAAATGGAAGCCCTGAGTGTCCCCTAAACGATGCAATTTGTTTGACCCACCTAGCTTATATACTCCGGCCGCTAGAGGTCGCAGAAGGGTGGAAAAACACCTGTGTGCAGGGCAAAATGACCCATGGTGCATTCTATAGGATTTCCACGCTCCTGGTGGTGGTAGGCGGGTGGTTGATGGTGATAATGGAAGCCCCGAGTGTCCTCTAGGTGATCCACTTGGTCTCATCCCCCCCGCTCATATACCCCCTTAACAGGAAACACAAAAAAGGTAAAAAGTAGAAATTTTGAAATTTTCACTTTTTTGTTGATTGCCACTCACCTGTTCAACCTATATCTGAGATTGATGTCTCTAATTAACGTGCACCTGTGCGGCTACATGAATCAAATAGTTGGCGCCATCTTAGATCACCCTGTTTAGGTGCTAATGGCCGCAAAAGGGTGACACGTTAAATTCCAAAGTGTTTTTTGGTCAATTGCCCCCTCAAATGGAAGCCCTGAGTGTCCTCTAAACGATGCAATTTGTTTGACAGAGCAAAATGACCCATGGTGCATTCTATAGGATTTCCACGCTCCTGGTGGTGGTAGGCGGGTGGTTGATGGTGATAATGGAAGCCCCGAGTGTCCTCTAGGTGATCCACTTGGTCTCATCCCCCCCGCTCATATACCCCCTTAACAGGAAACACAAAAAGGTAAAAAGTAGAAATTTTGAAATTTTCACTTTTTTGTTGATAGCCACTCACCTGTTCAACCTATATCTGAGATTGATGCCTCTAATTAACGTGCACCTGTGCGGCTACATGAATCAAATAGTTGGCGCCATCTTAGATCACCCTGTTTAGGTGCTAATGGCCGCAAAAGGGTGACACGTTAAATTCCAAAGTGTTTTTTGGTCAATTGCCACGCCCCCATTGGCGCTAGGCGGCTGATTGATGATGCAAATGGAAGCCCTGAGTGTCCTCTAAACGATGCAATTTGTTTGACCCACCTAGCTTATATACTCCGGCCGCTAGAGGTCGCAGAAGGGTGGAAAAACACCTGTGTGCAGGGCAAAATGACCCATGGTGCATTCTATAGGATTTCCACGCTCCTGGTGGTGGTAGGCGGGTGGTTGATGGTGATAATGGAAGCCCCGAGTGTCCTCTAGGTGATCCACTTGGTTTCATCCCCCCCGCTCATATACCCCCTTAACAGGAAACACAAAAAAGGTAAAAAGTAGAAATTTTGAAATTTTCACTTTTTTGTTGATTGCCACTCACCTGTTCAACCTATATCTGAGATTGATGTCTCTAATTAACGTGCACCTGTGCGGCTACATGAATCAAATAGTTGGCGCCATCTTAGATCACCCTGTTTAGGTGCTAATGGCCGCAAAAGGGTGACACGTTAAATTCCAAAGTGTTTTTTGGTCAATTGCCATGCCCCCATTGGTGCTAGGCGGGTGATTGATGATGCAAATGGAAGCCTTGAGTGTCCTCTAAACGATGCAATTTGTTTGACCCACCTAGCTTATATACTCCGGCCGCTAGAGGTCGCAGAGGGGTGGAAAAACACCTGTGTGCAGGGCAAAATGACCCATGGTGCATTCTATAGGATTTCCACGCTCCCGGTGGTGGTAGGCGGGTGGTTGATGGTGATAATGGAAGCCCCGAGTGTCCTCTAGGTGATCCACTTGGTTTCATCCCCCCCGCTCATATACCCCCTTAACAGGAAACACAAAAAAGGTAAAAAGTAGAAATTTTGAAATTTTCACTTTTTTGTTGATTACCACTCACCTGTTCAACCTATATCTGAGATTGATGTCTCTAATTAACGTGCACCTGTGCGGCTACATGAATCAAATAGTTGGCGCCATCTTAGATCACCCTGTTTAGGTGCTAATGGCCGCAAAAGGGTGACACGTTAAATTCCAAAGTGTTTTTTGGTCAATTGCCACGCCCCCATTGGTGCTAGGCGGGTGATTGATGATGCAAATGGAAGCCCTGAGTGTCGTCTAAACGATGCAATTTGTTTGACCCACCTAGCTTATATACTCCGGCCGCTAGAGGTCGCAGAAGGGTGGAAAAACACCTGTGTGCAGGGCAAAATGACCCATGGTGCATTCTATAGGATTTCCACGCTCCTGGTGGTGGTAGGCGGGTGGTTGATGGTGATAATGGAAGCCCCGAGTGTCCTCTAGGTGATCCACTTGGTCTCATCCCCCCCGCTCATATACCCCCTTAACAGAAAACACAAAAAAGGTAAAAAGTAGAAATTTTTAAATTTTCACTTTTTTGTTGATTGCCACTCACCTGTTCAACCTATATCTGAGATTGATGTCTCTAATTAACGTGCACCTGTGCGGCTACATGAATCAAATAGTTGGCGCCATCTTAGATCACCCTGTTTAGGTGCTAATGGCCGCAAAAGGGTGACACGTTAAATTCCAAAGTGTTTTTTGGTCAATTGCCACGCCCCCATTGGTGCTAGGCGGCTGATTGATGATGCAAATGGAAGCCCTGAGTGTCCTCTAAACGATGCAATTTGTTTGACCCACCTAGCTTATATACTCCGGCCGCTAGAGGTCGCAGAAGGGTGGAAAAACACCTGTGTGCAGGGCAAAATGACCCATGGTGCATTCTATAGGATTTCCACGCTCCTGGTGGTGGTAGGCGGGTGGTTGATGGTGATAATGGAAGCCCCGAGTGTCCTCTAGGTGATCCACTTGGTTTCATCCCCCCCGCTCATATACCCCCTTAACAGGAAACACAAAAAAGGTAAAAAGTAGAAATTTTGAAATTTTCACTTTTTTGTTGATTGCCACTCACCTGTTCAACCTATATCTGAGATTGATGTCTCTAATTAACGTGCACCTGTGCGGCTACATGAATCAAATAGTTGGCGCCATCTTAGATCACCCTGTTTAGGTGCTAATGGCCGCAAAAGGGTGACACGTTAAATTCCAAAGTGTTTTTTGGTCAATTGCCACGCCCCCATTGGTGCTAGGCGGCTGATTGATGATGCAAATGGAAGCCCTGAGTGTCCTCTAAACGATGCAATTTGTTTGACCCACCTAGCCTCCGGCCGCTAGAGGTCGCAGAGGGGTGGAAAAACACCTGTGTGCAGGGCAAAATGACCCATGGTGCATTCTATAGGATTTCCACGCTCCCGGTGGTGGTAGGCGGGTGGTTGATGGTGATAATGGAAGCCCCGAGTGTCCTCTAGGTGATCCACTTGGTTTCATCCCCCCCGCTCATATACCCCCTTAACAGGAAACACAAAAAAGGTAAAAAGTAGAAATTTTGAAATTTTCACTTTTTTGTTGATTGCCACTCACCTGTTCAACCTATATCTGAGATTGATGTCTCTAATTAACGTGCACCTGTGCGGCTACATGAATCAAATAGCTGGCGCCATCTTAGATCACCCTGTTTAGGTGCTAATGGCCGCAAAAGGGTGACACGTTAAATTCCAAAGTGTTTTTTGGTCAATTGCCACGCCCCCATTGGTGCTAGGCAGGTGATTGATGATGCAAATGGAAGCCCTGAGTGTCCTCTAAACGATGCAATTTGTTTGACCCACCTAGCTTATATACTCCGGCCGCTAGAGGTCGCAGAGGGGTGGAAAAACACCTGTGTGCAGGGCAAAATGACCCATGGTGCATTCTATAGGATTTCCACGCTTCCGGTGGTGGTAGGCGGGTGGTTGATGGTGATAATGGAAGCCCCGAGTGTCCTCTAGGTGATCCACTTGGTTTCATCCCCCCCGCTCATATACCCCCTTAACAGGAAACACAAAAAAGGTAAAAAGTAGAAATTTTGAAATTTTCACTTTTTTGTTGAGTGCCACTCACCTGTTCAACCTATATCTGAGATTGATGTCTCTAATTAACGTGCACCTGTGCGGCTACATGAATCAAATAGTTGGCGCCATCTTAGATCACCCTGTTTAGGTGCTAATGGCCGCAAAAGGGTGACACGTTAAATTCCAAAGTGTTTTTTGGTCAATTGCCACGCCCCCATTGGTGCTAGGCGGGTGATTGATGATGCAAATGGAAGCCCTGAGTGTCCCCTAAACGATGCAATTTGTTTGACCCACCTAGCTTATATACTCCGGCCGCTAGAGGTCGCAGAAGGGTGGAAAAACACCTGTGTGCAGGGCAAAATGACCCATGGTGCATTCTATAGGATTTCCACGCTCCTGGTGGTGGTAGGCGGGTGGTTGATGGTGATAATGGAAGCCCCGAGTGTCCTCTAGGTGATCCACTTGGTCTCATCCCCCCCGCTCATATACCCCCTTAACAGGAAACACAAAAAAGGTAAAAAGTAGAAATTTTGAAATTTTCACTTTTTTGTTGATTGCCACTCACCTGTTCAACCTATATCTGAGATTGATGTCTCTAATTAACGTGCACCTGTGCGGCTACATGAATCAAATAGTTGGCGCCATCTTAGATCACCCTGTTTAGGTGCTAATGGCCGCAAAAGGGTGACACGTTAAATTCCAAAGTGTTTTTTGGTCAATTGCCCCCTCAAATGGAAGCCCTGAGTGTCCTCTAAACGATGCAATTTGTTTGACAGAGCAAAATGACCCATGGTGCATTCTATAGGATTTCCACGCTCCTGGTGGTGGTAGGCGGGTGGTTGATGGTGATAATGGAAGCCCCGAGTGTCCTCTAGGTGATCCACTTGGTCTCATCCCCCCCGCTCATATACCCCCTTAACAGGAAACACAAAAAGGTAAAAAGTAGAAATTTTGAAATTTTCACTTTTTTGTTGATAGCCACTCACCTGTTCAACCTATATCTGAGATTGATGCCTCTAATTAACGTGCACCTGTGCGGCTACATGAATCAAATAGTTGGCGCCATCTTAGATCACCCTGTTTAGGTGCTAATGGCCGCAAAAGGGTGACACGTTAAATTCCAAAGTGTTTTTTGGTCAATTGCCACGCCCCCATTGGCGCTAGGCGGCTGATTGATGATGCAAATGGAAGCCCTGAGTGTCCTCTAAACGATGCAATTTGTTTGACCCACCTAGCTTATATACTCCGGCCGCTAGAGGTCGCAGAAGGGTGGAAAAACACCTGTGTGCAGGGCAAAATGACCCATGGTGCATTCTATAGGATTTCCACGCTCCTGGTGGTGGTAGGCGGGTGGTTGATGGTGATAATGGAAGCCCCGAGTGCCACTCACCTGTTCAACCTATATCTGAGATTGATGTCTCTAATTAACGTGCACCTGTGCGGCTACATGAATCAAATAGTTGGCGCCATCTTAGATCACCCTGTTTAGGTGCTAATGGCCGCAAAAGGGTGACACGTTAAATTCCAAAGTGTTTTTTGGTCAATTGCCACGCCCCCATTGGTGCTAGGCGGGTGATTGATGATGCAAATGGAAGCCCTGAGTGTCCTCTAAACGATGCAATTTGTTTGACCCACCTAGCTTATATACTCCGGCCGCTAGAGGTCGCAGAGGGGTGGAAAAACACCTGTGTGCAGGGCAAAATGACCCATGGTGCATTCTATAGGATTTCCACGCTCCCGGTGGTGGTAGGCGGGTGGTTGATGGTGATAATGGAAGCCCCGAGTGTCCTCTAGGTGATCCACTTGGTTTCATCCCCCCCGCTCATATACCCCCTTAACAGGAAACACAAAAAAGGTAAAAAGTAGAAATTTTGAAATTTTCACTTTTTTGTTGATTGCCACTCACCTGTTCAACCTATATCTGAGATTGATGTCTCTAATTAACGTGCACCTGTGCGGCTACATGAATCAAATAGTTGGCGCCATCTTAGATCACCCTGTTTAGGTGCTAATGGCCGCAAAAGGGTGACACGTTAAATTCCAAAGTGTTTTTTGGTCAATTGCCACGCCCCCATTGGCGCTAGGCGGCTGATTGATGATGCAAATGGAAGCCCTGAGTGTCCTCTAAACGATGCAATTTGTTTGACCCACCTAGCTTATATACTCCGGCCGCTAGAGGTCGCAGAAGGGTGGAAAAACACCTGTGTGCAGGGCAAAATGACCCATGGTGCATTCTATAGGATTTCCACGCTCCTGGTGGTGGTAGGCGGGTGGTTGATGGTGATAATGGAAGCCCCGAGTGTCCTCTAGGTGATCCACTTGGTTTCATCCCCCCCGCTCATATACCCCCTTAACAGGAAACACAAAAAAGGTAAAAAGTAGAAATTTTGAAATTTTCACTTTTTTGTTGATTGCCACTCACCTGTTCAACCTATATCTGAGATTGATGTCTCTAATTAACGTGCACCTGTGCGGCTACATGAATCAAATAGTTGGCGCCATCTTAGATCACCCTGTTTAGGTGCTAATGGCCGCAAAAGGGTGACACGTTAAATTCCAAAGTGTTTTTTGGTCAATTGCCACGCCCCCATTGGTGCTAGGCGGGTGATTGATGATGCAAATGGAAGCCCTGAGTGTCGTCTAAACGATGCAATTTGTTTGACCCACCTAGCTTATATACTCCGGCCGCTAGAGGTCGCAGAAGGGTGGAAAAACACCTGTGTGCAGGGCAAAATGACCCATGGTGCATTCTATAGGATTTCCACGCTCCTGGTGGTGGTAGGCGGGTGGTTGATGGTGATAATGGAAGCCCCGAGTGTCCTCTAGGTGATCCACTTGGTCTCATCCCCCCCGCTCATATACCCCCTTAACAGAAAACACAAAAAAGGTAAAAAGTAGAAATTTTTAAATTTTCACTTTTTTGTTGATTGCCACTCACCTGTTCAACCTATATCTGAGATTGATGTCTCTAATTAACGTGCACCTGTGCGGCTACATGAATCAAATAGTTGGCGCCATCTTAGATCACCCTGTTTAGGTGCTAATGGCCGCAAAAGGGTGACACGTTAAATTCCAAAGTGTTTTTTGGTCAATTGCCACGCCCCCATTGGTGCTAGGCGGCTGATTGATGATGCAAATGGAAGCCCTGAGTGTCCTCTAAACGATGCAATTTGTTTGACCCACCTAGCTTATATACTCCGGCCGCTAGAGGTCGCAGAAGGGTGGAAAAACACCTGTGTGCAGGGCAAAATGACCCATGGTGCATTCTATAGGATTTCCACGCTCCTGGTGGTGGTAGGCGGGTGGTTGATGGTGATAATGGAAGCCCCGAGTGTCCTCTAGGTGATCCACTTGGTTTCATCCCCCCCGCTCATATACCCCCTTAACAGGAAACACAAAAAAGGTAAAAAGTAGAAATTTTGAAATTTTCACTTTTTTGTTGATTGCCACTCACCTGTTCAACCTATATCTGAGATTGATGTCTCTAATTAACGTGCACCTGTGCGGCTACATGAATCAAATAGTTGGCGCCATCTTAGATCACCCTGTTTAGGTGCTAATGGCCGCAAAAGGGTGACACGTTAAATTCCAAAGTGTTTTTTGGTCAATTGCCACGCCCCCATTGGTGCTAGGCGGCTGATTGATGATGCAAATGGAAGCCCTGAGTGTCCTCTAAACGATGCAATTTGTTTGACCCACCTAGCCTCCGGCCGCTAGAGGTCGCAGAGGGGTGGAAAAACACCTGTGTGCAGGGCAAAATGACCCATGGTGCATTCTATAGGATTTCCACGCTCCCGGTGGTGGTAGGCGGGTGGTTGATGGTGATAATGGAAGCCCCGAGTGTCCTCTAGGTGATCCACTTGGTTTCATCCCCCCCGCTCATATACCCCCTTAACAGGAAACACAAAAAAGGTAAAAAGTAGAAATTTTGAAATTTTCACTTTTTTGTTGATTGCCACTCACCTGTTCAACCTATATCTGAGATTGATGTCTCTAATTAACGTGCACCTGTGCGGCTACATGAATCAAATAGCTGGCGCCATCTTAGATCACCCTGTTTAGGTGCTAATGGCCGCAAAAGGGTGACACGTTAAATTCCAAAGTGTTTTTTGGTCAATTGCCACGCCCCCATTGGTGCTAGGCAGGTGATTGATGATGCAAATGGAAGCCCTGAGTGTCCTCTAAACGATGCAATTTGTTTGACCCACCTAGCTTATATACTCCGGCCGCTAGAGGTCGCAGAGGGGTGGAAAAACACCTGTGTGCAGGGCAAAATGACCCATGGTGCATTCTATAGGATTTCCACGCTTCCGGTGGTGGTAGGCGGGTGGTTGATGGTGATAATGGAAGCCCCGAGTGTCCTCTAGGTGATCCACTTGGTTTCATCCCCCCCGCTCATATACCCCCTTAACAGGAAACACAAAAAAGGTAAAAAGTAGAAATTTTGAAATTTTCACTTTTTTGTTGAGTGCCACTCACCTGTTCAACCTATATCTGAGATTGATGTCTCTAATTAACGTGCACCTGTGCGGCTACATGAATCAAATAGTTGGCGCCATCTTAGATCACCCTGTTTAGGTGCTAATGGCCGCAAAAGGGTGACACGTTAAATTCCAAAGTGTTTTTTGGTCAATTGCCACGCCCCCATTGGTGCTAGGCGGGTGATTGATGATGCAAATGGAAGCCCTGAGTGTCCCCTAAACGATGCAATTTGTTTGACCCACCTAGCTTATATACTCCGGCCGCTAGAGGTCGCAGAAGGGTGGAAAAACACCTGTGTGCAGGGCAAAATGACCCATGGTGCATTCTATAGGATTTCCACGCTCCTGGTGGTGGTAGGCGGGTGGTTGATGGTGATAATGGAAGCCCCGAGTGTCCTCTAGGTGATCCACTTGGTCTCATCCCCCCCGCTCATATACCCCCTTAACAGGAAACACAAAAAAGGTAAAAAGTAGAAATTTTGAAATTTTCACTTTTTTGTTGATTGCCACTCACCTGTTCAACCTATATCTGAGATTGATGTCTCTAATTAACGTGCACCTGTGCGGCTACATGAATCAAATAGTTGGCGCCATCTTAGATCACCCTGTTTAGGTGCTAATGGCCGCAAAAGGGTGACACGTTAAATTCCAAAGTGTTTTTTGGTCAATTGCCCCCTCAAATGGAAGCCCTGAGTGTCCTCTAAACGATGCAATTTGTTTGACAGAGCAAAATGACCCATGGTGCATTCTATAGGATTTCCACGCTCCTGGTGGTGGTAGGCGGGTGGTTGATGGTGATAATGGAAGCCCCGAGTGTCCTCTAGGTGATCCACTTGGTCTCATCCCCCCCGCTCATATACCCCCTTAACAGGAAACACAAAAAGGTAAAAAGTAGAAATTTTGAAATTTTCACTTTTTTGTTGATAGCCACTCACCTGTTCAACCTATATCTGAGATTGATGCCTCTAATTAACGTGCACCTGTGCGGCTACATGAATCAAATAGTTGGCGCCATCTTAGATCACCCTGTTTAGGTGCTAATGGCCGCAAAAGGGTGACACGTTAAATTCCAAAGTGTTTTTTGGTCAATTGCCACGCCCCCATTGGCGCTAGGCGGCTGATTGATGATGCAAATGGAAGCCCTGAGTGTCCTCTAAACGATGCAATTTGTTTGACCCACCTAGCTTATATACTCCGGCCGCTAGAGGTCGCAGAAGGGTGGAAAAACACCTGTGTGCAGGGCAAAATGACCCATGGTGCATTCTATAGGATTTCCACGCTCCTGGTGGTGGTAGGCGGGTGGTTGATGGTGATAATGGAAGCCCCGAGTGTCCTCTAGGTGATCCACTTGGTTTCATCCCCCCCGCTCATATACCCCCTTAACAGGAAACACAAAAAAGGTAAAAAGTAGAAATTTTGAAATTTTCACTTTTTTGTTGATTGCCACTCACCTGTTCAACCTATATCTGAGATTGATGTCTCTAATTAACGTGCACCTGTGCGGCTACATGAATCAAATAGTTGGCGCCATCTTAGATCACCCTGTTTAGGTGCTAATGGCCGCAAAAGGGTGACACGTTAAATTCCAAAGTGTTTTTTGGTCAATTGCCACGCCCCCATTGGTGCTAGGCGGGTGATTGATGATGCAAATGGAAGCCCTGAGTGTCCTCTAAACGATGCAATTTGTTTGACCCACCTAGCTTATATACTCCGGCCGCTAGAGGTCGCAGAGGGGTGGAAAAACACCTGTGTGCAGGGCAAAATGACCCATGGTGCATTCTATAGGATTTCCACGCTCCCGGTGGTGGTAGGCGGGTGGTTGATGGTGATAATGGAAGCCCCGAGTGTCCTCTAGGTGATCCACTTGGTTTCATCCCCCCCGCTCATATACCCCCTTAACAGGAAACACAAAAAAGGTAAAAAGTAGAAATTTTGAAATTTTCACTTTTTTGTTGATTGCCACTCACCTGTTCAACCTATATCTGAGATTGATGTCTCTAATTAACGTGCACCTGTGCGGCTACATGAATCAAATAGCTGGCGCCATCTTAGATCACCCTGTTTAGGTGCTAATGGCCGCAAAAGGGTGACACGTTAAATTCCAAAGTGTTTTTTGGTCAATTGCCACGCCTCCATTGGTGCTAGGCAGGTGATTGATGATGCAAATGGAAGCCCTGAGTGTCCTCTAAACGATGCAATTTGTTTGACCCACCTAGCTTATATACTCCGGCCGCTAGAGGTCGCAGAGGGGTGGAAAAACACCTGTGTGCAGGGCAAAATGACCCATGGTGCATTCTATAGGATTTCCACGCTTCCGGTGGTGGTAGGCGGGTGGTTGATGGTGATAATGGAAGCCCCGAGTGTCCTCTAGGTGATCCACTTGGTTTCATCCCCCCCGCTCATATACCCCCTTAACAGGAAACACAAAAAAGGTAAAAAGTAGAAATTTTGAAATTTTCACTTTTTTGTTGATTGCCACTCACCTGTTCAACCTATATCTGAGATTGATGTCTCTAATTAACGTGCACCTGTGCGGCTACATGAATCAAATAGTTGGCGCCATCTTAGATCACCCTGTTTAGGTGCTAATGGCCGCAAAAGGGTGACACGTTAAATTCCAAAGTGTTTTTTGGTCAATTGCCACGCCCCCATTGGTGCTAGGCGGGTGATTGATGATGCAAATGGAAGCCCTGAGTGTCCCCTAAACGATGCAATTTGTTTGACCCACCTAGCTTATATACTCCGGCCGCTAGAGGTCGCAGAAGGGTGGAAAAACACCTGTGTGCAGGGCAAAATGACCCATGGTGCATTCTATAGGATTTCCACGCTCCTGGTGGTGGTAGGCGGGTGGTTGATGGTGATAATGGAAGCCCCGAGTGTCCTCTAGGTGATCCACTTGGTCTCATCCCCCCCGCTCATATACCCCCTTAACAGGAAACACAAAAAAGGTAAAAAGTAGAAATTTTGAAATTTTCACTTTTTTGTTGATTGCCACTCACCTGTTCAACCTATATCTGAGATTGATGTCTCTAATTAACGTGCACCTGTGCGGCTACATGAATCAAATAGTTGGCGCCATCTTAGATCACCCTGTTTAGGTGCTAATGGCCGCAAAAGGGTGACACGTTAAATTCCAAAGTGTTTTTTGGTCAATTGCCACGCCCCCATTGGTGCTAGGCGGCTGATTGATGATGCAAATGGAAGCCCTGAGTGTCCTCTAAACGATGCAATTTGTTTGACCCACCTAGCTTATATACTCCGGCCCCTAGAGGTCGCAGAATGGTGGAAAAACACCTGTGTGCAGGGCAAAATGACCCATGGTGCATTCTATAGGATTTCCACGCTCCTGGTGGTGGTAGGCGGGTGGTTGATGGTGCTAATGGAAGCCCCGAGTGTCCTCTAGGTGATCCACTTGGTTTCATCCCCCCCGCTCATATACCCCCTTAACAGGAAACACAAAAAAGGTAAAAAGTAGAAATTTTGAAATTTTCACTTTTTTGTTGATTGCCACTCACCTGTTCAAACTATATCTGAGATTGATGTCTCTAATTAACGTGCACCTGTGCGGCTACGCAAAAGGGTGACACGTTAAATTCCAAAGTGTTTTTTGGTCAATTGCCACGCCCCCATTGGTGCTAGGCGGGTGATTGATGATGCAAATGGAAGCCCTGAGTGTCCTCTAAACGATGCAATTTGTTTGACAGAGCAAAATGACCCATGGTGCATTCTATAGGATTTCCACGCTCCTGGTGGTGGTAGGCGGGTGGTTGATGGTGATAATGGAAGCCCCGAGTGTCCTCTAGGTGATCCACTTGGTCTCATCCCCCCCGCTCATATACCCCCTTAACAGGAAACACAAAAAGGTAAAAAGTAGAAATTTTGAAATTTTCACTTTTTTGTTGATTGCCACTCACCTGTTCAACCTATATCTGAGATTGATGCCTCTAATTAACGTGCACCTGTGCGGCTACATGAATCAAATAGTTGGCGCCATCTTAGATCACCCTGTTTAGGTGCTAATGGCCGCAAAAGGGTGACACGTTAAATTCCAAAGTGTTTTTTGGTCAATTGCCACGCCCCCATTGGCGCTAGGCGGCTGATTGATGATGCAAATGGAAGCCCTGAGTGTCCTCTAAACGATGCAATTTGTTTGACCCACCTAGCTTATATACTCCGGCCGCTAGAGGTCGCAGAAGGGTGGAAAAACACCTGTGTGCAGGGCAAAATGACCCATGGTGCATTCTATAGGATTTCCACGCTCCTGGTGGTGGTAGGCGGGTGGTTGATGGTGATAATGGAAGCCCCGAGTGTCCTCTAGGTGATCCACTTGGTTTCATCCCCCCCGCTCATATACCCCCTTAACAGGAAACACAAAAAAGGTAAAAAGTAGAAATTTTGAAATTTTCACTTTTTTGTTGATTGCCACTCACCTGTTCAACCTATATCTGAGATTGATGTCTCTAATTAACGTGCACCTGTGCGGCTACATGAATCAAATAGTTGGCGCCATCTTAGATCACCCTGTTTAGGTGCTAATGGCCGCAAAAGGGTGACACGTTAAATTCCAAAGTGTTTTTTGGTCAATTGCCACGCCCCCATTGGTGCTAGGCGGGTGATTGATGATGCAAATGGAAGCCCTGAGTGTCCTCTAAACGATGCAATTTGTTTGACCCACCTAGCTTATATACTCCGGCCGCTAGAGGTCGCAGAGGGGTGGAAAAACACCTGTGTGCAGGGCAAAATGACCCATGGTGCATTCTATAGGATTTCCACGCTCCCGGTGGTGGTAGGCGGGTGGTTGATGGTGATAATGGAAGCCCCGAGTGTCCTCTAGGTGATCCACTTGGTTTCATCCCCCCCGCTCATATACCCCCTTAACAGGAAACACAAAAAAGGTAAAAAGTAGAAATTTTGAAATTTTCACTTTTTTGTTGATTGCCACTCACCTGTTCAACCTATATCTGAGATTGATGTCTCTAATTAACGTGCACCTGTGCGGCTACATGAATCAAATAGCTGGCGCCATCTTAGATCACCCTGTTTAGGTGCTAATGGCCGCAAAAGGGTGACACGTTAAATTCCAAAGTGTTTTTTGGTCAATTGCCACGCCCCCATTGGTGCTAGGCAGGTGATTGATGATGCAAATGGAAGCCCTGAGTGTCCTCTAAACGATGCAATTTGTTTGACCCACCTAGCTTATATACTCCGGCCGCTAGAGGTCGCAGAGGGGTGGAAAAACACCTGTGTGCAGGGCAAAATGACCCATGGTGCATTCTATAGGATTTCCACGCTTCCGGTGGTGGTAGGCGGGTGGTTGATGGTGATAATGGAAGCCCCGAGTGTCCTCTAGGTGATCCACTTGGTTTCATCCCCCCCGCTCATATACCCCCTTAACAGGAAACACAAAAAAGGTAAAAAGTAGAAATTTTGAAATTTTCACTTTTTTGTTCACCTGTTCAACCTATATCTGAGATTGATGTCTCTAATTAACGTGCACCTGTGCGGCTACATGAATCAAATAGTTGGCGCCATCTTAGATCACCCTGTTTAGGTGCTAATGGCCGCAAAAGGGTGACACGTTAAATTCCAAAGTGTTTTTTGGTCAATTGCCACGCCCCCATTGGTGCTAGGCGGGTGATTGATGATGCAAATGGAAGCCCTGAGTGTCCCCTAAACGATGCAATTTGTTTGACCCACCTAGCTTATATACTCCGGCCGCTAGAGGTCGCAGAAGGGTGGAAAAACACCTGTGTGCAGGGCAAAATGACCCATGGTGCATTCTATAGGATTTCCACGCTCCTGGTGGTGGTAGGCGGGTGGTTGATGGTGATAATGGAAGCCCCGAGTGTCCTCTAGGTGATCCACTTGGTTTCATCCCCCCCGCTCATATACCCCCTTAACAGGAAACACAAAAAAGGTAAAAAGTAGAAATTTTGAAATTTTCACTTTTTTGTTGATTGCCACTCACCTGTTCAACCTATATCTGAGATTGATGTCTCTAATTAACGTGCACCTGTGCGGCTACATGAATCAAATAGTTGGCGCCATCTTAGATCACCCTGTTTAGGTGCTAATGGCCGCAAAAGGGTGACACGTTAAATTCCAAAGTGTTTTTTGGTCAATTGCCACGCCCCCATTGGTGCTAGGCGGGTGATTGATGATGCAAATGGAAGCCCTGAGTGTCCTCTAAACGATGCAATTTGTTTGACCCACCTAGCTTATATACTCCGGCCGCTAGAGGTCGCAGAGGGGTGGAAAAACACCTGTGTGCAGGGCAAAATGACCCATGGTGCATTCTATAGGATTTCCACGCTCCCGGTGGTGGTAGGCGGGTGGTTGATGGTGATAATGGAAGCCCCGAGTGTCCTCTAGGTGATCCACTTGGTTTCATCCCCCCCGCTCATATACCCCCTTAACAGGAAACACAAAAAAGGTAAAAAGTAGAAATTTTGAAATTTTCACTTTTTTGTTGATTGCCACTCACCTGTTCAACCTATATCTGAGATTGATGTCTCTAATTAACGTGCACCTGTGCGGCTACATGAATCAAATAGCTGGCGCCATCTTAGATCACCCTGTTTAGGTGCTAATGGCCGCAAAAGGGTGACACGTTAAATTCCAAAGTGTTTTTTGGTCAATTGCCACGCCCCCATTGGTGCTAGGCAGGTGATTGATGATGCAAATGGAAGCCCTGAGTGTCCTCTAAACGATGCAATTTGTTTGACCCACCTAGCTTATATACTCCGGCCGCTAGAGGTCGCAGAGGGGTGGAAAAACACCTGTGTGCAGGGCAAAATGACCCATGGTGCATTCTATAGGATTTCCACGCTTCCGGTGGTGGTAGGCGGGTGGTTGATGGTGATAATGGAAGCCCCGAGTGTCCTCTAGGTGATCCACTTGGTTTCATCCCCCCCGCTCATATACCCCCTTAACAGGAAACACAAAAAAGGTAAAAAGTAGAAATTTTGAAATTTTCACTTTTTTGTTCACCTGTTCAACCTATATCTGAGATTGATGTCTCTAATTAACGTGCACCTGTGCGGCTACATGAATCAAATAGTTGGCGCCATCTTAGATCACCCTGTTTAGGTGCTAATGGCCGCAAAAGGGTGACACGTTAAATTCCAAAGTGTTTTTTGGTCAATTGCCACGCCCCCATTGGTGCTAGGCGGGTGATTGATGATGCAAATGGAAGCCCTGAGTGTCCCCTAAACGATGCAATTTGTTTGACCCACCTAGCTTATATACTCCGGCCGCTAGAGGTCGCAGAAGGGTGGAAAAACACCTGTGTGCAGGGCAAAATGACCCATGGTGCATTCTATAGGATTTCCACGCTCCTGGTGGTGGTAGGCGGGTGGTTGATGGTGATAATGGAAGCCCCGAGTGTCCTCTAGGTGATCCACTTGGTCTCATCCCCCCCGCTCATATACCCCCTTAACAGGAAACACAAAAAAGGTAAAAAGTAGAAATTTTGAAATTTTCACTTTTTTGTTGATTGCCACTCACCTGTTCAACCTATATCTGAGATTGATGTCTCTAATTAACGTGCACCTGTGCGGCTACATGAATCAAATAGTTGGCGCCATCTTAGATCACCCTGTTTAGGTGCTAATGGCCGCAAAAGGGTGACACGTTAAATTCCAAAGTGTTTTTTGGTCAATTGCCACGCCCCCATTGGTGCTAGGCGGCTGATTGATGATGCAAATGGAAGCCCTGAGTGTCCTCTAAACGATGCAATTTGTTTGACCCACCTAGCTTATATACTCCGGCCGCTAGAGGTCGCAGAAGGGTGGAAAAACACCTGTGTGCAGGGCAAAATGACCCATGGTGCATTCTATAGGATTTCCACGCTCCTGGTGGTGGTAGGCGGGTGGTTGATGGTGATAATGGAAGCCCCGAGTGTCCTCTAGGTGATCCACTTGGTTTCATCCCCCCCGCTCATATACCCCCTTAACAGGAAACACAAAAAAGGTAAAAAGTAGAAATTTTGAAATTTTCACTTTTTTGTTGATTGCCACTCACCTGTTCAACCTATATCTGAGATTGATGTCTCTAATTAACGTGCACCTGTGCGGCTACATGAATCAAATAGTTGGCGCCATCTTAGATCACCCTGTTTAGGTGCTAATGGCCGCAAAAGGGTGACACGTTAAATTCCAAAGTGTTTTTTGGTCAATTGCCACGCCCCCATTAGTGCTAGGCGGGTGATTGATGATGCAAATGGAAGCCCTGAGTGTCCTCTAAACGATGCAATTTGGTTGACCCACCTAGCTTATATACTCCGGCCGCTAGAGGTCGCAGAAGGGTGGAAAAACACCTGTGTGCAGGGCAAAATGACCCATGGTGCATTCTATAGGATTTCCACGCTCCTGGTGGTGGTAGGCGGGTGGTTGATGGTGATAATGGAAGCCCCGAGTGTCCTCTAGGTGATCCACTTGGTCTCATCCCCCTCCGCTCATATACCCCCTTAACAGGAAACACAAAAAAGGTAAAAAGTAGAAATTTTGAAATTTTCACTTTTTTGTTGATTGCCACTCACCTGTTCAACCTATATCTGAGATTGATGTCTCTAATTAACGTGCACCTGTGCGGCTACATGAATCAAATAGCTGGCGCCATCTTAGATCACCCTGTTTAGGTGCTAATGGCCGCAAAAGGGTGACACGTTAAATTCCAAAGTGTTTTTTGGTCAATTGCCACGCCCCCATTGGTGCTAGGCGGGTGATTGATGATGCAAATGGAAGCCCTGAGTGTCCTCTAAACGATGCAATTTGTTTGACCCACCTAGCTTATATACTCCGGCCGCTAGAGGTCGCAGAGGGGTGGAAAAACACCTGTGTGCAGGGCAAAATGACCCATGGTGCATTCTATAGGATTTCCACGCTCCCGGTGGTGGTAGGCGGGTGGTTGATGATGCAAATGGAAGCCCTGAGTGTCCTCTAAACGATGCAATTTGTTTGACCCACCTAGCTTATATACTCCGGCCGCTAGAGGTCGCAGAGGGGTGGAAAAACACCTGTGTGCAGGGCAAAATGACCCATGGTGCATTCTATAGGATTTCCACGCTTCCGGTGGTGGTAGGCGGGTGGTTGATGGTGATAATGGAAGCCCCGAGTGTCCTCTAGGTGATCCACTTGGTTTCATCCCCCCCGCTCATATACCCCCTTAACAGGAAACACAAAAAAGGTAAAAAGTAGAAATTTTGAAATTTTCACTTTTTTGTTCACCTGTTCAACCTATATCTGAGATTGATGTCTCTAATTAACGTGCACCTGTGCGGCTACATGAATCAAATAGTTGGCGCCATCTTAGATCACCCTGTTTAGGTGCTAATGGCCGCAAAAGGGTGACACGTTAAATTCCAAAGTGTTTTTTGGTCAATTGCCACGCCCCCATTGGTGCTAGGCGGGTGATTGATGATGCAAATGGAAGCCCTGAGTGTCCCCTAAACGATGCAATTTGTTTGACCCACCTAGCTTATATACTCCGGCCGCTAGAGGTCGCAGGAGGGTGGAAAAACACCTGTGTGCAGGGCAAAATGACCCATGGTGCATTCTATAGGATTTCCACGCTCCTGGTGGTGGTAGGCGGGTGGTTGATGGTGATAATGGAAGCCCCGAGTGTCCTCTAGGTGATCCACTTGGTCTCATCCCCCCCGCTCATATACCCCCTTAACAGGAAACACAAAAAAGGTAAAAAGTAGAAATTTTGAAATTTTCACTTTTTTGTTGATTGCCACTCACCTGTTCAACCTATATCTGAGATTGATGTCTCTAATTAACGTGCACCTGTGCGGCTACATGAATCAAATAGTTGGCGCCATCTTAGATCACCCTGTTTAGGTGCTAATGGCCGCAAAAGGGTGACACGTTAAATTCCAAAGTGTTTTTTGGTCAATTGCCACGCCCCCATTGGTGCTAGGCGGCTGATTGATGATGCAAATGGAAGCCCTGAGTGTCCTCTAAACGATGCAATTTGTTTGACCCACCTAGCTTATATACTCCGGCCGCTAGAGGTCGCAGAAGGGTGGAAAAACACCTGTGTGCAGGGCAAAATGACCCATGGTGCATTCTATAGGATTTCCACGCTCCTGGTGGTGGTAGGCGGGTGGTTGATGGTGATAATGGAAGCCCCGAGTGTCCTCTAGGTGATCCACTTGGTTTCATCCCCCCCGCTCATATACCCCCTTAACAGGAAACACAAAAAAGGTAAAAAGTAGAAATTTTGAAATTTTCACTTTTTTGTTGATTGCCACTCACCTGTTCAACCTATATCTGAGATTGATGTCTCTAATTAACGTGCACCTGTGCGGCTACATGAATCAAATAGTTGGCGCCATCTTAGATCACCCTGTTTAGGTGCTAATGGCCGCAAAAGGGTGACACGTTAAATTCCAAAGTGTTTTTTGGTCAATTGCCACGCCCCCATTGGTGCTAGGCGGGTGATTGATGATGCAAATGGAAGCCCTGAGTGTCCTCTAAACGATGCAATTTGGTTGACCCACCTAGCTTATATACTCCGGCCGCTAGAGGTCGCAGAAGGGTGGAAAAACACCTGTGTGCAGGGCAAAATGACCCATGGTGCATTCTATAGGATTTCCACGCTCCTGGTGGTGGTAGGCGGGTGGTTGATGGTGATAATGGAAGCCCCGAGTGTCCTCTAGGTGATCCACTTGGTCTCATCCCCCTCCGCTCATA
Organism: Bactrocera oleae; assembly: GCF_042242935.1. Lineage (NCBI taxonomy): Eukaryota > Metazoa > Arthropoda > Insecta > Diptera > Tephritidae > Bactrocera > Bactrocera oleae. Next base: position 26,184,588 of record NC_091536.1, read on the forward strand.
TACCCCCTTAACAGGAAACACAAAAAAGGTAAAAAGTAGAAATTTTGAAATTTTCACTTTTTTGTTGATTGCCACTCACCTGTTCAACCTATATCTGAGATTGATGTCTCTAATTAACGTGCACCTGTGCGGCTACATGAATCAAATAGCTGGCGCCATCTTAGATCACCCTGTTTAGGTGCTAATGGCCGCAAAAGGGTGACACGTTAAATTCCAAAGTGTTTTTTGGTCAATTGCCACGCCCCCATTGGTGCTAGGCGGGTGATTGATGATGCAAATGGAAGCCCTGAGTGTCCTCTAAACGATGCAATTTGTTTGACCCACCTAGCTTATATACTCCGGCCGCTAGAGGTCGCAGAGGGGTGGAAAAACACCTGTGTGCAGGGCAAAATGACCCATGGTGCATTCTATAGGATTTCCACGCTCCCGGTGGTGGTAGGCGGGTGGTTGATGGTGATAATGGAAGCCCCGAGTGTCCTCTAGGTGATCCACTTGGTTTCATCCCCCCCGCTCATATACCCCCTTAACAGGAAACACAAAAAAGGTAAAAAGTAGAAATTTTGAAATTTTCACTTTTTTGTTGATTGCCACTCACCTGTTCAACCTATATCTGAGATTGATGTCTCTAATTAACGTGCACCTGTGCGGCTACATGAATCAAACAGCTGGCGCCATCTTAGATCACCCTGTTTAGGTGCTAATGGCCGCAAAAGGGTGACACGTTAAATTCCAAAGTGTTTTTTGGTCAATTGCCACGCCCCCATTGGTGCTAGGCGGGTGATTGATGATGCAAATGGAAGCCCTGAGTGTCCTCTAAACGATGCAATTTGTTTGACAGAGCAAAATGACCCATGGTGCATTCTATAGGATTTCCACGCTCCTGGTGGTGGTAGGCGGGTGGTTGATGGTGATAATGGAAGCCCCGAGTGTCCTCTAGGTGATCCACTTGGTTTCATCCCCCCCGCTCATATACCCCCTTAACAGGAAACACAAAAAAGGTAAAAAGTAGAAATTTTGAAATTTTCACTTTTTTGTTGATTGCCACTCACCTGTTCAATCTATATCTGAGATTGATGTCTCTAATTAACGTGCACCTGTGCGGCTACGCAAAAGGGTGACACGTTAAATTCCAAAGTGTTTTTTGGTCAATTGCCACGCCCCCATTGGTGCTAGGCGGGTGATTGATGATGCAAATGGAAGCCCTGAGTGTCCTCTAAACGATGCAATTTGTTTGACCCACCTAGCTTATATACTCCGGCCGCTAGAGGTCGCAGAAGGGTGGAAAAACACCTGTGTGCAGGGCAAAATGACCCATGGTGCATTCTATAGGATTTCCACGCTCCTGGTGGTGGTAGGCGGGTGGTTGATGGTGATAATGGAAGCCCCGAGTGTCCTCTAGGTGATCCACTTGGTCTCATCCCCCCCGCTCATATACCCTCTTAACAGGAAACACAAAAAGGTAAAAAGTAGAAATTTTGAAATTTTCACTTTTTTGTTGATTGCCACTCACCTGTTCAACCTATATCTGAGATTGATGTCTCTAATTAACGTGCACCTGTGCGGCTACATGAATCAAATAGCTGGCGCCATCTTAGATCACCCTGTTTAGGTGCTAATGGCCGCAAAAGGGTGACACGTTAAATTCCAAAGTGTTTTTTGGTCAATTGCCACGCCCCCATTGGTGCTAGGCGGGTGATTGATGATGCAAATGGAAGCCTTGAGTGTCCTCTAAACGATGCAATTTGTTTGACCCACCTAGCTTATATACTCCGGCCGCTAGAGGTCGCAGAAGGGTGGAAAAACACCTGTGTGCAGGGCAAAATGACCCATGGTGCATTCTATAGGATTTCCACGCTCCTGGTGGTGGTAGGCGGGTGGTTGATGGTGATAATGGAAGCCCCGAGTGTCCTCTAGGTGATCCACTTGGTTTCATCCCCCCCGCTCATATACCCCCTTAACAGGAACCACAAAAAAGGTAAAAAGTAGAAATTTTGAAATTTTCACTATTTTGTTGATTGCCACTCACCTGTTCAACCTATATCTGAGATTGATGTCTCTAATTAACGTGCACCTGTGCGGCTACATGAATCAAATAGTTGGCGCCATCTTAGATCACCCTGTTTAGGTGCTAATGGCCGCAAAAGGGTGACACGTTAAATTCCAAAGTGTTTTTTGGTCAATTGCCACGCCCCCATTGGTGCTAGGCGGGTGATTGATGATGCAAATGGAAGCCCTGAGTGTCCTCTAAACGATGCAATTTGTTTGACCCACCTAGCTTATATACTCCGGCCGCTAGAGGTCGCAGAGGGGTGGAAAAACACCTGTGTGCAGGGCAAAATGACCCATGGTGCATTCTATAGGATTTCCACGCTCCCGGTGGTGGTAGGCGGGTGATTGATGATGAAAATGGAAGCCCTGAGTGTCCTCTAAACGATGCAATTTGTTTGACCCACCTAGCTTATATACTCCGGCCGCTAGAGGTCGCAGAAGGGTGGAAAAACACCTGTGTGCAGGGCAAAATGACCCATGGTGCATTCTATAGGATTTCCACGCTCCTGGTGGTGGTAGGCGGGTGGTTGATGGTAATAATGGAAGCCCCGAGTGTCCTCTAGGTGATCCACTTGGTTTCATCCCCCCCGCTCATATACCCCCTTAACAGGAAACACAAAAAAGGTAAAAAGTAGAAATTTTGAAATTTTCACTTTTTTATTGATTGCCACTCACCTGTTCAACCTATATCTGAGATTGATGTCTCTAATTAACGTGCACCTGTGCGGCTACATGAATCAAATAGTTGGCGCCATCTTAGATCACCCTGTTTAGGTGCTAATGGCCGCAAAAGGGTAACACGTTAAATTCCAAAGTGTTTTTTGGTCAATTGCCATGCCCCCATTGGTGCTAGGCGGGTGATTGATGATGCAAATGGAAGCGTTGAGTGTCCTCTAAACGATGCAATTTGTTTGACCCACCTAGCTTATATACTCCGGCCGCTAGAGGTCGCAGAGGGGTGGAAAAACACCTGTGTGCAGGGCAAAATGACCCATGGTGCATTCTATAGGATTTCCACGCTCCTGGTGGTGGTAGGCGGGTGGTTGATGGTGATAATGGAAGCCCCGAGTGTCCTCTAGGTGATCCACTTGGTCTCATCCCCCCCGCTCATATACCCTCTTAACAGGAAACACAAAAAAGGTAAAAAGTAGAAATTTTGAAATTTTCACTTTTTTGTTGATTGCCACTCACCTGTTCAACCTATATCTGAGATTGATGTCTCTAATTAACGTGCACCTGTGCGGCTACATGAATCAAATAGCTGGCGCCATCTTAGATCACCCTGTTTAGGTGCTAATGGCCGCAAAAGGGTGACACGTTAAATTCCAAAGTGTTTTTTGGTCAATTGCCATGCCCCCATTGGTGCTAGGCGGGTGATTGATGATGCAAATGGAAGCGTTGAGTGTCCTCTAAACGATGCAATTTGTTTGACCCACCTAGCTTATATACTCCGGCCGCTAGAGGTCGCAGAGGGGTGGAAAAACACCTGTGTGCAGGGCAAAATGACCCATGGTGCATTCTATAGGATTTCCACGCTCCTGGTGGTGGTAGGCGGGTGGTTGATGGTGATAATGGAAGCCCCGAGTGTCCTCTAGGTGATCCACTTGGTTTCATCCCCCCCGCTCATATACCCCCTTAACAGGAAACACAAAAAAGGTAAAAAGTAGAAATTTTGAAATTTTCACTTTTTTGTTGATTACCACTCACCTGTTCAACCTATATCTGAGATTGATGTCTCTAATTAACGTGCACCTGTGCGGCTACATGAATCAAATAGTTGGCTACATCTTAGATCACCCTGTTTAGGTGCTAATGGCCGCAAAAGGGTGACACGTTAAATTCCAAAGTGTTTTTTGGTCAATTGCCACGCCCCCATTGGTGCTAGGCGGGTGATTGATGATGCAAATGGAAGCCCTGAGTGTCCTCTAAACGATGCAATTTGTTTGACCCACCTAGCTTATATACTCCGGCCGCTAGAGGTCGCAGAGGGGTGGAAAAACACCTGTGTGCAGGGCAAAATGACCCATGGTGCATTCTATAGGATTTCCACGCTCCCGGTGGTGGTAGGCGGGTGGTTGATGGTGATAATGGAAGCCCCGAGTGTCCTCTAGGTGATCCACTTGGTTTCATCCCCCCCGCTCATATACCCCCTTAACAGGAAACACAAAAAAGGTAAAAAGTAGAAATTTTGAAATTTTCACTTTTTTGTTGATTACCACTCACCTGTTCAACCTATATCTGAGATTGATGTCTCTAATTAACGTGCACCTGTGCGGCTACATGAATCAAATAGTTGGCGCCATCTTAGATCACCCTGTTTAGGTGCTAATGGCCGCAAAAGGGTGACACGTTAAATTCCAAAGTGTTTTTTGGTCAATTGCCACGCCCCCATTGGTGCTAGGCGGGTGATTGATGATGCAAATGGAAGCCCTGAGTGTCGTCTAAACGATGCAATTTGTTTGACCCACCTAGCTTATATACTCCGGCCGCTAGAGGTCGCAGAAGGGTTCACTTTTTTGTTGATTGCCACTCACTTGTTCAACCTATATCTGAGATTGATGTCTCTAATTAACGTGCACCTGTGCGGCTACGCAAAAGGGTGACACGTTAAATTCCAAAGTGTTTTTTGGTCAATTGCCACGCCCCCATTGGTGCTAGGCGGGTGATTGATGATGCAAATGGAAGCCCTGAGTGTCCTCTAAACGATGCAATTTGTTTGACAGAGCAAAATGACCCATGGTGCATTCTATAGGATTTCCACGCTAGAGGTCGCAGAAGGGTGGAAAAACACCTGTGTGCAGGGCAAAATGACCCATGGTGCATTCTATAGGATTTCCACGCTCCTGGTGGTGGTAGGCGGGTGGTTGATGGTGATAATGGAAGCCCCGAGTGTCCTCTAGGTGATCCACTTGGTTTCATCCCCCCCGCTCATATACCCCCTTAACAGGAAACACAAAAAAGGTAAAAAGTAGAAATTTTGAAATTTTCACGTTTTTGTTGATTGCCACTCACCTGTTCAACCTATATCTGAGATTGATGTCTCTAATTAACGTGCACCTGTGCGGCTACATGAATCAAATAGCTGGCGCCATCTTAGATCACCCTGTTCAGGTGCTAATGGCCGCAAAAGGGTGACACGTTAAATTCCAAAGTGTTTTTTGGTCAATTGCCATGCCCCCATTGGTGCTAGGCGGGTGATTGATGATGCAAATGGAAGCCCTGAGTGTCCTCTAAACGATGCAATTTGTTTGACCCACCTAGCTTATATACTCCGGCCGCTAGAGGTCGCAGAGGGGTGGAAAAACACCTGTGTGCAGGGCAAAATTACCCATGGTGCATTCTATAGGATTTCCACGCTCCCGGTGGTGGTAGGCGGGTGGTTGATGGTGATAATGGAAGCCCCGAGTGTCCTCTAGGTGATCCACTTGGTTTCATCCCCCCCGCTCATATACCCCCTTAACAGGAAACACAAAAAAGGTAAAAAGTAGAAATTTTGAAATTTTCACTTTTTTGTTGATTACCACTCACCTGTTCAACCTATATCTGAGATTGATGTCTCTAATTAACGTGCACCTGTGCGGCTATATGAATCAAATAGTTGGCGCCATCTTAGATCACCCTGTTTAGGTGCTAATGGCCGCAAAAGGGTGACACGTTAAATTCCAAAGTGTTTTTTGGTCAATTGCCACGCCCCCATTGGTGCTAGGCGGGTGATTGATGATGCAAATGGAAGCCCTGAGTGTCGTCTAAACGATGCAATTTGTTTGACCCACCTAGCTTATATACTCCGGCCGCTAGAGGTCGCAGAAGGGTGGAAAAACACCTGTGTGCAGGGCAAAATGACCCATGGTGCATTCTATAGGATTTCCACGCTCCTGGTGGTGGTAGGCGGGTGGTTGATGGTGATAATGGAAGCCCCGAGTGTCCTCTAGGTGATCCACTTGGTCTCATCCCCCCCGCTCATATACCCCCTTAACAGAAAACACAAAAAAGGTAAAAAGTAGAAATTTTTAAATTTTCACTTTTTTGTTGATTGCCACTCACCTGTTCAACCTATATCTGAGATTGATGTCTCTAATTAACGTGCACCTGTGCGGCTACATGAATCAAATAGTTGGCGCCATCTTAGATCACCCTGTTTAGGTGCTAATGGCCGCAAAAGGGTGACACGTTAAATTCCAAAGTGTTTTTTGGTCAATTGCCACGCCCCCATTGGTGCTAGGCGGCTGATTGATGATGCAAATGGAAGCCCTGAGTGTCCTCTAAACGATGCAATTTGTTTGACCCACCTAGCTTATATACTCCGGCCGCTAGAGGTCGCAGAGGGGTGCAAAAACACCTGTGTGCAGGGCAAAATGACCCATGGTGCATTCTATAGGATTTCCACGCTCCCGGTGGTGGTAGGCGGGTGGTTGATGGTGATAATGGAAGCCCCGAGTGTCCTCTAGGTGATCCACTTGGTTTCATCCCCCCCGCTCATATACCCCCTTAACAGGAAACACAAAAAAGGTAAAAAGTAGAAATTTTGAAATTTTCACTTTTTTGTTGATTACCACTCACCTGTTCAACCTATATCTGAGATTGATGTCTCTAATTAACGTGCACCTGTGCGGCTACGCAAAAGGGTGACACGTTAAATTCCAAAGTGTTTTTTGGTCAATTGCCACGCCCCCATTGGTGCTAGGCGGGTGATTGATGATGCAAATGGAAGCCCTGAGTGTCCTCTAAACGATGCAATTTGTTTGACAGAGCAAAATGACCCATGGTGCATTCTATAGGATTTCCACGCTCCTGGTGGTGGTAGGCGGGTGGTTGATGGCGATAATGGAAGCCCCGAGTGTCCTCTAGGTGATCCACTTGGTCTCATCCCCCCCGCTCATATACCCCCTTAACAGGAAACACAAAAAGGTAAAAAGTAGAAATTTTGAAATTTTCACTTTTTTGTTGATTGCCACTCACCTGTTCAACCTATATCTGAGATTGATGCCTCTAATTAACGTGCACCTGTGCGGCTACATGAATCAAATAGTTGGCGCCATCTTAGATCACCCTGTTTAGGTGCTAATGGCCGCAAAAGGGTGACACGTTAAATTCCAAAGTGTTTTTTGGTCAATTGCCACGCCCCCATTGGCGCTAGGCGGCTGATTGATGATGCAAATGGAAGCCCTGAGTGTCCTCTAAACGATGCAATTTGTTTGACCCACCTAGCTTATATACTCCGGCCGCTAGAGGTCGCAGAAGGGTGGAAAAACACCTGTGTGCAGGGCAAAATGACCCATGGTGCATTCTATAGGATTTCCACGCTCCTGGTGGTGGTAGGCGGGTGGTTGATGGTGATAATGGAAGCCCCGAGTGTCCTCTAGGTGATCCACTTGGTTTCATCCCCCCCGCTCATATACCCCCTTAACAGGAAACACAAAAAAGGTAAAAAGTAGAAATTTTGAAATTTTCACTTTTTTGTTGATTGCCACTCACCTGTTCAACCTATATCTGAGATTGATGTCTCTAATTAACGTGCACCTGTGCGGCTACATGAATCAAATAGTTGGCGCCATCTTAGATCACCCTGTTTAGGTGCTAATGGCCGCAAAAGGGTGACACGTTAAATTCCAAAGTGTTTTTTGGTCAATTGCCACGCCCCCATTGGTGCTAGGCGGGTGATTGATGATGCAAATGGAAGCCCTGAGTGTCCTCTAAACGATGCAATTTGTTTGACCCACCTAGCTTATATACTCCGGCCGCTAGAGGTCGCAGAGGGGTGGAAAAACACCTGTGTGCAGGGCAAAATGACCCATGGTGCATTCTATAGGATTTCCACGCTCCCGGTGGTGGTAGGCGGGTGGTTGATGGTGATAATGGAAGCCCCGAGTGTCCTCTAGGTGATCCACTTGGTCTCATCCCCCCCGCTCATATACCCCCTTAACAGGAAACACAAAAAGGTAAAAAGTAGAAATTTTGAAATTTTCACTTTTTTGTTGATTGCCACTCACCTGTTCAACCTATATCTGAGATTGATGCCTCTAATTAACGTGCACCTGTGCGGCTACATGAATCAAATAGTTGGCGCCATCTTAGATCACCCTGTTTAGGTGCTAATGGCCGCAAAAGGGTGACACGTTAAATTCCAAAGTGTTTTTTGGTCAATTGCCACGCCCCCATTGGTGCTAGGCGGCTGATTGATGATGCAAATGGAAGCCCTGAGTGTCCTCTAAACGATGCAATTTGTTTGACCCACCTAGCTTATATACTCCGGCCGCTAGAGGTCGCAGAGGGGTGCAAAAACACCTGTGTGCAGGGCAAAATGACCCATGGTGCATTCTATAGGATTTCCACGCTCCCGGTGGTGGTAGGCGGGTGGTTGATGGTGATAATGGAAGCCCCGAGTGTCCTCTAGGTGATCCACTTGGTTTCATCCCCCCCGCTCATATACCCCCTTAACAGGAAACACAAAAAAGGTAAAAAGTAGAAATTTTGAAATTTTCACTTTTTTGTTGATTACCACTCACCTGTTCAACCTATATCTGAGATTGATGTCTCTAATTAACGTGCACCTGTGCGGCTATATGAATCAAATAGTTGGCGCCATCTTAGATCACCCTGTTTAGGTGCTAATGGCCGCAAAAGGGTGACACGTTAAATTCCAAAGTGTTTTTTGGTCAATTGCCACGCCCCCATTGGTGCTAGGCGGGTGATTGATGATGCAAATGGAAGCCCTGAGTGTCGTCTAAACGATGCAATTTGTTTGACCCACCTAGCTTATATACTCCGGCCGCTAGAGGTCGCAGAAGGGTGGAAAAACACCTGTGTGCAGGGCAAAATGACCCATGGTGCATTCTATAGGATTTCCACGCTCCTGGTGGTGGTAGGCGGGTGGTTGATGGTGATAATGGAAGCCCCGAGTGTCCTCTAGGTGATCCACTTGGTCTCATCCCCCCCGCTCATATACCCCCTTAACAGAAAACACAAAAAAGGTAAAAAGTAGAAATTTTTAAATTTTCACTTTTTTGTTGATTGCCACTCACCTGTTCAACCTATATCTGAGATTGATGTCTCTAATTAACGTGCACCTGTGCGGCTACATGAATCAAATAGTTGGCGCCATCTTAGATCACCCTGTTTAGGTGCTAATGGCCGCAAAAGGGTGACACGTTAAATTCCAAAGTGTTTTTTGGTCAATTGCCACGCCCCCATTGGTGCTAGGCGGCTGATTGATGATGCAAATGGAAGCCCTGAGTGTCCTCTAAACGATGCAATTTGTTTGACCCACCTAGCTTATATACTCCGGCCGCTAGAGGTCGCAGAGGGGTGCAAAAACACCTGTGTGCAGGGCAAAATGACCCATGGTGCATTCTATAGGATTTCCACGCTCCCGGTGGTGGTAGGCGGGTGGTTGATGGTGATAATGGAAGCCCCGAGTGTCCTCTAGGTGATCCACTTGGTTTCATCCCCCCCGCTCATATACCCCCTTAACAGGAAACACAAAAAAGGTAAAAAGTAGAAATTTTGAAATTTTCACTTTTTTGTTGATTACCACTCACCTGTTCAACCTATATCTGAGATTGATGTCTCTAATTAACGTGCACCTGTGCGGCTACGCAAAAGGGTGACACGTTAAATTCCAAAGTGTTTTTTGGTCAATTGCCACGCCCCCATTGGTGCTAGGCGGGTGATTGATGATGCAAATGGAAGCCCTGAGTGTCCTCTAAACGATGCAATTTGTTTGACAGAGCAAAATGACCCATGGTGCATTCTATAGGATTTCCACGCTCCTGGTGGTGGTAGGCGGGTGGTTGATGGCGATAATGGAAGCCCCGAGTGTCCTCTAGGTGATCCACTTGGTCTCATCCCCCCCGCTCATATACCCCCTTAACAGGAAACACAAAAAGGTAAAAAGTAGAAATTTTGAAATTTTCACTTTTTTGTTGATTGCCACTCACCTGTTCAACCTATATCTGAGATTGATGCCTCTAATTAACGTGCACCTGTGCGGCTACATGAATCAAATAGTTGGCGCCATCTTAGATCACCCTGTTTAGGTGCTAATGGCCGCAAAAGGGTGACACGTTAAATTCCAAAGTGTTTTTTGGTCAATTGCCACGCCCCCATTGGCGCTAGGCGGCTGATTGATGATGCAAATGGAAGCCCTGAGTGTCCTCTAAACGATGCAATTTGTTTGACCCACCTAGCTTATATACTCCGGCCGCTAGAGGTCGCAGAAGGGTGGAAAAACACCTGTGTGCAGGGCAAAATGACCCATGGTGCATTCTATAGGATTTCCACGCTCCTGGTGGTGGTAGGCGGGTGGTTGATGGTGATAATGGAAGCCCCGAGTGTCCTCTAGGTGATCCACTTGGTTTCATCCCCCCCGCTCATATACCCCCTTAACAGGAAACACAAAAAAGGTAAAAAGTAGAAATTTTGAAATTTTCACTTTTTTGTTGATTGCCACTCACCTGTTCAACCTATATCTGAGATTGATGTCTCTAATTAACGTGCACCTGTGCGGCTACATGAATCAAATAGTTGGCGCCATCTTAGATCACCCTGTTTAGGTGCTAATGGCCGCAAAAGGGTGACACGTTAAATTCCAAAGTGTTTTTTGGTCAATTGCCACGCCCCCATTGGTGCTAGGCGGGTGATTGATGATGCAAATGGAAGCCCTGAGTGTCCTCTAAACGATGCAATTTGTTTGACCCACCTAGCTTATATACTCCGGCCGCTAGAGGTCGCAGAGGGGTGGAAAAACACCTGTGTGCAGGGCAAAATGACCCATGGTGCATTCTATAGGATTTCCACGCTCCCGGTGGTGGTAGGCGGGTGGTTGATGGTGATAATGGAAGCCCCGAGTGTCCTCTAGGTGATCCACTTGGTCTCATCCCCCCCGCTCATATACCCCCTTAACAGGAAACACAAAAAGGTAAAAAGTAGAAATTTTGAAATTTTCACTTTTTTGTTGATTGCCACTCACCTGTTCAACCTATATCTGAGATTGATGCCTCTAATTAACGTGCACCTGTGCGGCTACATGAATCAAATAGTTGGCGCCATCTTAGATCACCCTGTTTAGGTGCTAATGGCCGCAAAAGGGTGACACGTTAAATTCCAAAGTGTTTTTTGGTCAATTGCCACGCCCCCATTGGTGCTAGGCGGGTGATTGATGATGCAAATGGAAGCCCTGAGTGTCCTCTAAACGATGCAATTTGTTTGACCCACCTAGCTTATATACTCCGGCCGCTAGAGGTCGCAGAGGGGTGGAAAAACACCTGTGTGCAGGGCAAAATGACCCATGGTGCATTCTATAGGATTTCCACGCTCCTGGTGGTGGTAGGCGGGTGGTTGATGGTGATAATGGAAGCCCCGAGTGTCCTCTAGGTGATCCACTTGGTTTCATCCCCCCCGCTCATATACCCCCTTAACAGGAAACACAAAAAAGGTAAAAAGTAGAAATTTTGAAATTTTCACTTTTTTGTTGATTACCACTCACCTGTTCAACCTATATCTGAGATTGATGTCTCTAATTAACGTGCACCTGTGCGGCTACATGAATCAAATAGTTGGCGCCATCTTAGATCACCCTGTTTAGGTGCTAATGGCCGCAAAAGGGTGACTCGTTAAATTCCAAAGTGTTTTTTGGTCAATTGCCACGCCCCCATTGGTGCTAGGCGGGTGATTGATGATGCAAATGGAAGCCCTGAGTGTCCTCTAAACGATGCAATTTGTTTGACCCACCTAGCTTATATACTCCGGCCGCTAGAGGTCGCAGAGGGGTGGAAAAACACCTGTGTGCAGGGCAAAATGACCCATGGTGCATTCTATAGGATTTCCACGCTCCCGGTGGTGGTAGGCGGGTGGTTGATGGTGATAATGGAAGCCCCGAGTGTCCTCTAGGTGATCCACTTGGTTTCATCCCCCCCGCTCATATACCCCCTTAACAGGAAACACAAAAAAGGTAAAAAGTAGAAATTTTGAAATTTTCACTTTTTTGTTGATTACCACTCACCTGTTCAACCTATATCTGAGATTGATGTCTCTAATTAACGTGCACCTGTGCGGCTACATGAATCAAATAGTTGGCGCCATCTTAGATCACCCTGTTTAGGTGCTAATGGCCGCAAAAGGGTGACACGTTAAATTCCAAAGTGTTTTTTGGTCAATTGCCACGCCCCCATTGGTGCTAGGCGGGTGATTGATGATGCAAATGGAAGCCCTGAGTGTCGTCTAAACGATGCAATTTGTTTGACCCACCTAGCTTATATACTCCGGCCGCTAGAGGTCGCAGAAGGGTTCACTTTTTTGTTGATTGCCACTCACCTGTTCAACCTATATCTGAGATTGATGTCTCTAATTAACGTGCACCTGTGCGGCTACGCAAAAGGGTGACACGTTAAATTCCAAAGTGTTTTTTGGTCAATTGCCACGCCCCCATTGGTGCTAGGCGGGTGATTGATGATGCAAATGGAAGCCCTGAGTGTCCTCTAAACGATGCAATTTGTTTGACAGAGCAAAATGACCCATGGTGCATTCTATAGGATTTCCACGCTAGAGGTCGCAGAAGGGTGGAAAAACACCTGTGTGCAGGGCAAAATGACCCATGGTGCATTCTATAGGATTTCCACGCTCCTGGTGGTGGTAGGCGGGTGGTTGATGGTGATAATGGAAGCCCCGAGTGTCCTCTAGGTGATCCACTTGGATTCATCCCCCCCGCTCATATACCCCCTTAATAGGAAACACAAAAAAGGTAAAAAGTAGAAATTTTGAAATTTTCACGTTTTTGTTGATTGCCACTCACCTGTTCAACCTATATCTGAGATTGATGTCTCTAATTAACGTGCACCTGTGCGGCTACATGAATCAAATAGCTGGCGCCATCTTAGATCACCCTGTTCAGGTGCTAATGGCCGCAAAAGGGTGACACGTTAAATTCCAAAGTGTTTTTTGGTCAATTGCCATGCCCCCATTGGTGCTAGGCGGGTGATTGATGATGCAAATGGAAGCCCTGAGTGTCCTCTAAACGATGCAATTTGTTTGACCCACCTAGCTTATATACTCCGGCCGCTAGAGGTCGCAGAGGGGTGGAAAAACACCTGTGTGCAGGGCAAAATGACCCATGGTGCATTCTATAGGATTTCCACGCTCCCGGTGGTGGTAGGCGGGTGGTTGATGGTGATAATGGAAGCCCCGAGTGTCCTCTAGGTGATCCACTTGGTTTCATCCCCCCCGCTCATATACCCCCTTAACAGGAAACACAAAAAAGGTAAAAAGTAGAAATTTTGAAATTTTCACTTTTTTGTTGATTACCACTCACCTGTTCAACCTATATCTGAGATTGATGTCTCTAATTAACGTGCACCTGTGCGGCTATATGAATCAAATAGTTGGCGCCATCTTAGATCACCCTGTTTAGGTGCTAATGGCCGCAAAAGGGTGACACGTTAAATTCCAAAGTGTTTTTTGGTCAATTGCCACGCCCCCATTGGTGCTAGGCGGGTGATTGATGATGCAAATGGAAGCCCTGAGTGTCGTCTAAACGATGCAATTTGTTTGACCCACCTAGCTTATATACTCCGGCCGCTAGAGGTCGCAGAAGGGTGGAAAAACACCTGTGTGCAGGGCAAAATGACCCATGGTGCATTCTATAGGATTTCCACGCTCCTGGTGGTGGTAGGCGGGTGGTTGATGGTGATAATGGAAGCCCCGAGTGTCCTCTAGGTGATCCACTTGGTCTCATCCCCCCCGCTCATATACCCCCTTAACAGAAAACACAAAAAAGGTAAAAAGTAGAAATTTTTAAATTTTCACTTTTTTGTTGATTGCCACTCACCTGTTCAACCTATATCTGAGATTGATGTCTCTAATTAACGTGCACCTGTGCGGCTACATGAATCAAATAGTTGGCGCCATCTTAGATCACCCTGTTTAGGTGCTAATGGCCGCAAAAGGGTGACACGTTAAATTCCAAAGTGTTTTTTGGTCAATTGCCACGCCCCCATTGGTGCTAGGCGGCTGATTGATGATGCAAATGGAAGCCCTGAGTGTCCTCTAAACGATGCAATTTGTTTGACCCACCTAGCTTATATACTCCGGCCGCTAGAGGTCGCAGAGGGGTGCAAAAACACCTGTGTGCAGGGCAAAATGACCCATGGTGCATTCTATAGGATTTCCACGCTCCCGGTGGTGGTAGGCGGGTGGTTGATGGTGATAATGGAAGCCCCGAGTGTCCTCTAGGTGATCCACTTGGTTTCATCCCCCCCGCTCATATACCCCCTTAACAGGAAACACAAAAAAGGTAAAAAGTAGAAATTTTGAAATTTTCACTTTTTTGTTGATTACCACTCACCTGTTCAACCTATATCTGAGATTGATGTCTCTAATTAACGTGCACCTGTGCGGCTACGCAAAAGGGTGACACGTTAAATTCCAAAGTGTTTTTTGGTCAATTGCCACGCCCCCATTGGTGCTAGGCGGGTGATTGATGATGCAAATGGAAGCCCTGAGTGTCCTCTAAACGATGCAATTTGTTTGACAGAGCAAAATGACCCATGGTGCATTCTATAGGATTTCCACGCTCCTGGTGGTGGTAGGCGGGTGGTTGATGGCGATAATGGAAGCCCCGAGTGTCCTCTAGGTGATCCACTTGGTCTCATCCCCCCCGCTCATATACCCCCTTAACAGGAAACACAAAAAGGTAAAAAGTAGAAATTTTGAAATTTTCACTTTTTTGTTGATTGCCACTCACCTGTTCAACCTATATCTGAGATTGATGCCTCTAATTAACGTGCACCTGTGCGGCTACATGAATCAAATAGTTGGCGCCATCTTAGATCACCCTGTTTAGGTGCTAATGGCCGCAAAAGGGTGACACGTTAAATTCCAAAGTGTTTTTTGGTCAATTGCCACGCCCCCATTGGCGCTAGGCGGCTGATTGATGATGCAAATGGAAGCCCTGAGTGTCCTCTAAACGATGCAATTTGTTTGACCCACCTAGCTTATATACTCCGGCCGCTAGAGGTCGCAGAAGGGTGGAAAAACACCTGTGTGCAGGGCAAAATGACCCATGGTGCATTCTATAGGATTTCCACGCTCCTGGTGGTGGTAGGCGGGTGGTTGATGGTGATAATGGAAGCCCCGAGTGTCCTCTAGGTGATCCACTTGGTTTCATCCCCCCCGCTCATATACCCCCTTAACAGGAAACACAAAAAAGGTAAAAAGTAGAAATTTTGAAATTTTCACTTTTTTGTTGATTGCCACTCACCTGTTCAACCTATATCTGAGATTGATGTCTCTAATTAACGTGCACCTGTGCGGCTACATGAATCAAATAGTTGGCGCCATCTTAGATCACCCTGTTTAGGTGCTAATGGCCGCAAAAGGGTGACACGTTAAATTCCAAAGTGTTTTTTGGTCAATTGCCACGCCCCCATTGGTGCTAGGCGGGTGATTGATGATGCAAATGGAAGCCCTGAGTGTCCTCTAAACGATGCAATTTGTTTGACCCACCTAGCTTATATACTCCGGCCGCTAGAAGTCGCAGAGGGGTGGAAAAACACCTGTGTGCAGGGCAAAATGACCCATGGTGCATTCTATAGGATTTCCACGCTCCCGGTGGTGGTAGGCGGGTGGTTGATGGTGATAATGGAAGCCCCGAGTGTCCTCTAGGTGATCCACTTGGTCTCATCCCCCCCGCTCATATACCCCCTTAACAGGAAACACAAAAAGGTAAAAAGTAGAAATTTTGAAATTTTCACTTTTTTGTTGATTGCCACTCACCTGTTCAACCTATATCTGAGATTGATGCCTCTAATTAACGTGCACCTGTGCGGCTACATGAATCAAATAGTTGGCGCCATCTTAGATCACCCTGTTTAGGTGCTAATGGCCGCAAAAGGGTGACACGTTAAATTCCAAAGTGTTTTTTGGTCAATTGCCACGCCCCCATTGGCGCTAGGCGGCTGATTGATGATGCAAATGGAAGCCCTGAGTGTCCTCTAAACGATGCAATTTGTTTGACCCACCTAGCTTATATACTCCGGCCGCTAGAGGTCGCAGAAGGGTGGAAAAACACCTGTGTGCAGGGCAAAATGACCCATGGTGCATTCTATAGGATTTCCACGCTCCTGGTGGTGGTAGGCGGGTGGTTGATGGTGATAATGGAAGCCCCGAGTGTCCTCTAGGTGATCCACTTGGTTTCATCCCCCCCGCTCATATACCCCCTTAACAGGAAACACAAAAAAGGTAAAAAGTAGAAATTTTGAAATTTTCACGTTTTTGTTGATTGCCACTCACCTGTTCAACCTATATCTGAGATTGATGTCTCTAATTAACGTGCACCTGTGCGGCTACATGAATCAAATAGTTGGCGCCATCTTAGATCACCCTGTTTAGGTGCTAATGGCCGCAAAAGGGTGACACGTTAAATTCCAAAGTGTTTTTTGGTCAATTGCCACGCCCCCATTGGTGCTAGGCGGGTGATTGATGATGCAAATGGAAGCCCTGAGTGTCCTCTAAACGATGCAATTTGTTTGACCCACCTAGCTTATATACTCCGGCCGCTAGAGGTCGCAGAGGGGTGGAAAAACACCTGTGTGCAGGGCAAAATGACCCATGGTGCATTCTATAGGATTTCCACGCTCCCGGTGGTGGTAGGCGGGTGGTTGATGGTGATAATGGAAGCCCCGAGTGTCCTCTAGGTGATCCACTTGGTTTCATCCCCCCCGCTCATATACCCCCTTAACAGGAAACACAAAAAAGGTAAAAAGTAGAAATTTTGAAATTTTCACTTTTTTGTTGATTGCCACTCACCTGTTCAACCTATATCTGAGATTGATGTCTCTAATTAACGTGCACCTGTGCGGCTACATGAATCAAATAGCTGGCGCCATCTTAGATCACCCTGTTCAGGTGCTAATGGCCGCAAAAGGGTGACACGTTAAATTCCAAAGTGTTTTTTGGTCAATTGCCATGCCCCCATTGGTGCTAGGCGGGTGATTGATGATGCAAATGGAAGCCCTGAGTGTCCTCTAAACGATGCAATTTGTTTGACCCACCTAGCTTATATACTCCGGCCGCTAGAGGTCGCAGAGGGGTGGAAAAACACCTGTGTGCAGGGCAAAATGACCCATGGTGCATTCTATAGGATTTCCACGCTCCCGGTGGTGGTAGGCGGGTGGTTGATGGTGATAATGGAAGCCCCGAGTGTCCTCTAGGTGATCCACTTGGTTTCATCCCCCCCGCTCATATACCCCCTTAACAGGAAACACAAAAAAGGTAAAAAGTAGAAATTTTGAAATTTTCACTTTTTTGTTGATTACCACTCACCTGTTCAACCTATATCTGAGATTGATGTCTCTAATTAACGTGCACCTGTGCGGCTATATGAATCAAATAGTTGGCGCCATCTTAGATCACCCTGTTTAGGTGCTAATGGCCGCAAAAGGGTGACACGTTAAATTCCAAAGTGTTTTTTGGTCAATTGCCACGCCCCCATTGGTGCTAGGCGGGTGATTGATGATGCAAATGGAAGCCCTGAGTGTCGTCTAAACGATGCAATTTGTTTGACCCACCTAGCTTATATACTCCGGCCGCTAGAGGTCGCAGAAGGGTGGAAAAACACCTGTGTGCAGGGCAAAATGACCCATGGTGCATTCTATAGGATTTCCACGCTCCTGGTGGTGGTAGGCGGGTGGTTGATGGTGATAATGGAAGCCCCGAGTGTCCTCTAGGTGATCCACTTGGTCTCATCCCCCCCGCTCATATACCCCCTTAACAGAAAACACAAAAAAGGTAAAAAGTAGAAATTTTTAAATTTTCACTTTTTTGTTGATTGCCACTCACCTGTTCAACCTATATCTGAGATTGATGTCTCTAATTAACGTGCACGTGTGCGGCTACATGAATCAAGTAGTTGGCGCCATCTTAGATCACCCTGTTTAGGTGCTAATGGCCGCAAAAGGGTGACACGTTAAATTCCAAAGTGTTTTTTGGTCAATTGCCACGCCCCCATTGGTGCTAGGCGGCTGATTGATGATGCAAATGGAAGCCCTGAGTGTCCTCTAAACGATGCAATTTGTTTGACCCACCTAGCTTATATACTCCGGCCGCTAGAGGTCGCAGAGGGGTGCAAAAACACCTGTGTGCAGGGCAAAATGACCCATGGTGCATTCTATAGGATTTCCACGCTCCCGGTGGTGGTAGGCGGGTGGTTGATGGTGATAATGGAAGCCCCGAGTGTCCTCTAGGTGATCCACTTGGTTTCATCCCCCCCGCTCATATACCCCCTTAACAGGAAACACAAAAAAGGTAAAAAGTAGAAATTTTGAAATTTTCACTTTTTTGTTGATTACCACTCACCTGTTCAACCTATATCTGAGATTGATGTCTCTAATTAACGTGCACCTGTGCGGCTACATGAATCAAATAGTTGGCGCCATCTTAGATCACCCTGTTTAGGTGCTAATGGCCGCAAAAGGGTGACACGTTAAATTCCAAAGTGTTTTTTGGTCAATTGCCACGCCCCCATTGGTGCTAGGCGGGTGATTGATGATGCAAATGGAAGCCCTGAGTGTCCTCTAAACGATGCAATTTGTTTGACCCACCTAGCTTATATACTCCGGCCCCTAGAGGTCGCAGAATGGTGGAAAAACACCTGTGTGCAGGGCAAAATGACCCATGGTGCATTCTATAGGATTTCCACGCTCCTGGTGGTGGTAGGCGGGTGGTTGATGGTGATAATGGAAGCCCCGAGTGTCCTCTAGGTGATCCACTTGGTTTCATCCCCCCCGCTCATATACCCCCTTAACAGGAAACACAAAAAAGGTAAAAAGTAGAAATTTTGAAATTTTCACTTTTTTGTTGATTGCCACTCACCTGTTCAACCTATATCTGAGATTGATGTCTCTAATTAACGTGCACCTGTGCGGCTACGCAAAAGGGTGACACGTTAAATTCCAAAGTGTTTTTTGGTCAATTGCCACGCCCCCATTGGTGCTAGGCGGGTGATTGATGATGCAAATGGAAGCCCTGAGTGTCCTCTAAACGATGCAATTTGTTTGACAGAGCAAAATGACCCATGGTGCATTCTATAGGATTTCCACGCTCCTGGTGGTGGTAGGCGGGTGGTTGATGGTGATAATGGAAGCCCCGAGTGTCCTCTAGGTGATCCACTTGGTTTCATCCCCCCCGCTCATATACCCCCTTAACAGGAAACACAAAAAAGGTAAAAAGTAGAAATTTTGAAATTTTCACGTTTTTGTTGATTGCCACTCACCTGTTCAACCTATATCTGAGATTGATGTCTCTAATTAACGTGCACCTGTGCGGCTACATGAATCAAATAGTTGGCGCCATCTTAGATCACCCTGTTTAGGTGCTAATGGCCGCAAAAGGGTGACACGTTAAATTCCAAAGTGTTTTTTGGTCAATTGCCACGCCCCCATTGGTGCTAGGCGGGTGATTGATGATGCAAATGGAAGCCCTGAGTGTCCTCTAAACGATGCAATTTGTTTGACCCACCTAGCTTATATACTCCGGCCGCTAGAGGTCGCAGAGGGGTGCAAAAACACCTGTGTGCAGGGCAAAATGACCCATGGTGCATTCTATAGGATTTCCACGCTCCCGGTGGTGGTAGGCGGGTGGTTGATGGTGATAATGGAAGCCCCGAGTGTCCTCTAGGTGATCCACTTGGTTTCATCCCCCCCGCTCATATACCCCCTTAACAGGAAACACAAAAAAGGTAAAAAGTAGAAATTTTGAAATTTTCACTTTTTTGTTGATTGCCACTCACCTGTTCAACCTATATCTGAGATTGATGTCTCTAATTAACGTGCACCTGTGCGGCTACATGAATCAAATAGTTGGCGCCATCTTAGATCACCCTGTTTAGGTGCTAATGGCCGCAAAAGGGTGACACGTTAAATTCCAAAGTGTTTTTTGGTCAATTGCCACGCCCCCATTGGTGCTAGGCGGGTGATTGATGATGCAAATGGAAGCCCTGAGTGTCCTCTAAACGATGCAATTTGTTTGACCCACCTAGCTTATATACTCCGGCCCCTAGAGGTCGCAGAATGGTGGAAAAACACCTGTGTGCAGGGCAAAATGACCCATGGTGCATTCTATAGGATTTCCACGCTCCTGGTGGTGGTAGGCGGGTGGTTGATGGTGATAATGGAAGCCCCGAGTGTCCTCTAGGTGATCCACTTGGTTTCATCCCCCCCGCTCATATACCCCCTTAACAGGAAACACAAAAAAGGTAAAAAGTAGAAATTTTGAAATTTTCACTTTTTTGTTGATTGCCACTCACCTGTTCAACCTATATCTGAGATTGATGTCTCTAATTAACGTGCACCTGTGCGGCTACGCAAAAGGGTGACACGTTAAATTCCAAAGTGTTTTTTGGTCAATTGCCACGCCCCCATTGGTGCTAGGCGGGTGATTGATGATGCAAATGGAAGCCCTGAGTGTCCTCTAAACGATGCAATTTGTTTGACAGAGCAAAATGACAAACACCTGTGTGCAGGGCAAAATGACCCATGGTGCATTCTATAGGATTTCCACGCTTCCGGTGGTGGTAGGCGGGTGGTTGATGGTGATAATGGAAGCCCCGAGTGTCCTCTAGGTGATCCACTTGGTTTCATCCCCCCCGCTCATATACCCCCTTAACAGGAAACACAAAAAAGGTAAAAAGTAGAAATTTTGAAATTTTCACTTTTTTGTTGATTGCCACTCACCTGTTCAACCTATATCTGAGATTGATGTCTCTAATTAACGTGCACCTGTGCGGCTACATGAATCAAATAGTTGGCGCCATCTTAGATCACCCTGTTTAGGTGCTAATGGCCGCAAAAGGGTGACACGTTAAATTCCAAAGTGTTTTTTGGTCAATTGCCACGCCCCCATTGGTGCTAGGCGGGTGATTGATGATGCAAATGGAAGCCCTGAGTGTCCCCTAAACGATGCAATTTGTTTGACCCACCTAGCTTATATACTCCGGCCGCTAGAGGTCGCAGAAGGGTGGAAAAACACCTGTGTGCAGGGCAAAATGACCCATGGTGCATTCTATAGGATTTCCACGCTCCTGGTGGTGGTAGGCGGGTGGTTGATGGTGATAATGGAAGCCCCGAGTGTCCTCTAGGTGATCCACTTGGTCTCATCCCCCCCGCTCATATACCCCCTTAACAGGAAACACAAAAAAGGTAAAAAGTAGAAATTTTGAAATTTTCACTTTTTTGTTGATTGCCACTCACCTGTTCAACCTATATCTGAGATTGATGTCTCTAATTAACGTGCACCTGTGCGGCTACATGAATCAAATAGTTGGCGCCATCTTAGATCACCCTGTTTAGGTGCTAATGGCCGCAAAAGGGTGACACGTTAAATTCCAAAGTGTTTTTTGGTCAATTGCCACGCCCCCATTGGCGCTAGGCGGCTGATTGATGATGCAAATGGAAGCCCTGAGTGTCCTCTAAACGATGCAATTTGTTTGACCCACCTAGCTTATATACTCCGGCCGCTAGAGGTCGCAGAAGGGTGGAAAAACACCTGTGTGCAGGGCAAAATGACCCATGGTGCATTCTATAGGATTTCCACGCTCCTGGTGGTGGTAGGCGGGTGGTTGATGGTGATAATGGAAGCCCCGAGTGTCCTCTAGGTGATCCACTTGGTTTCATCCCCCCCGCTCATATACCCCCTTAACAGGAAACACAAAAAAGGTAAAAAGTAGAAATTTTGAAATTTTCACGTTTTTGTTGATTGCCACTCACCTGTTCAACCTATATCTGAGATTGATGTCTCTAATTAACGTGCACCTGTGCGGCTACATGAATCAAATAGTTGGCGCCATCTTAGATCACCCTGTTTAGGTGCTAATGGCCGCAAAAGGGTGACACGTTAAATTCCAAAGTGTTTTTTGGTCAATTGCCACGCCCCCATTGGTGCTAGGCAGGTGATGGATGATGCAAATGGAAGCCCTGAGTGTCCTCTAAACGATGCAATTTGTTTGACCCACCTAGCTTATATACTCCGGCCGCTAGAGGTCGCAGAGGGGTGGAAAAACACCTGTGTGCAGGGCAAAATGACCCATGGTGCATTCTATAGGATTTCCACGCTTCCGGTGGTGGTAGGCGGGTGGTTGATGGTGATAATGGAAGCCCCGAGTGTCCTCTAGGTGATCCACTTGGTTTCATCCCCCCCGCTCATATACCCCCTTAACAGGAAACACAAAAAAGGTAAAAAGTAGAAATTTTGAAATTTTCACTTTTTTGTTGATTGCCACTCACCTGTTCAACCTATATCTGAGATTGATGTCTCTAATTAACGTGCACCTGTGCGGCTACATGAATCAAATAGTTGGCGCCATCTTAGATCACCCTGTTTAGGTGCTAATGGCCGCAAAAGGGTGACACGTTAAATTCCAAAGTGTTTTTTGGTCAATTGCCACGCCCCCATTGGTGCTAGGCGGGTGATTGATGATGCAAATGGAAGCCCTGAGTGTCCCCTAAACGATGCAATTTGTTTGACCCACCTAGCTTATATACTCCGGCCGCTAGAGGTCGCAGAAGGGTGGAAAAACACCTGTGTGCAGGGCAAAATGACCCATGGTGCATTCTATAGGATTTCCACGCTCCTGGTGGTGGTAGGCGGGTGGTTGATGGTGATAATGGAAGCCCCGAGTGTCCTCTAGGTGATCCACTTGGTCTCATCCCCCCCGCTCATATACCCCCTTAACAGGAAACACAAAAAAGGTAAAAAGTAGAAATTTTGAAATTTTCACTTTTTTGTTGATTGCCACTCACCTGTTCAACCTATATCTGAGATTGATGTCTCTAATTAACGTGCACCTGTGCGGCTACATGAATCAAATAGTTGGCGCCATCTTAGATCACCCTGTTTAGGTGCTAATGGCCGCAAAAGGGTGACACGTTAAATTCCAAAGTGTTTTTTTGTTCAATTGCCACGCCCCCATTGGTGCTAGGCGGCTGATTGATGATGCAAATGGAAGCCCTGAGTGTCCTCTAAACGATGCAATTTGTTTGACCCACCTAGCTTATATACTCCGGCCGCTAGAGGTCGCAGAAGGGTGGAAAAACACCTGTGTGCAGGGCAAAATGACCCATGGTGCATTCTATAGGATTTCCACGCTCCTGGTGGTGGTAGGCGGGTGGTTGATGGTGATAATGGAAGCCCCGAGTGTCCTCTAGGTGATCCACTTGGTTTCATCCCCCCCGCTCATATACCCCCTTAACAGGAAACACAAAAAAGGTAAAAAGTAGAAATTTTGAAATTTTCACTTTTTTGTTGATTGCCACTCACCTGTTCAACCTATATCTGAGATTGATGTCTCTAATTAACGTGCACCTGTGCGGCTACATGAATCAAATAGTTGGCGCCATCTTAGATCACCCTGTTTAGGTGCTAATGGCCGCAAAAGGGTGACACGTTAAATTCCAAAGTGTTTTTTGGTCAATTGCCACGCCCCCATTGGTGCTAGGCGGGTGATTGATGATGCAAATGGAAGCCCTGAGTGTCCTCTAAACGATGCAATTTGTTTGACAGAGCAAAATGACCCATGGTGCATTCTATAGGATTTCCACGCTCCTGGTGGTGGTAGGCGGGTGGTTGATGGTGATAATGGAAGCCCCGAGTGTCCTCTAGGTGATCCACTTGGTTTCATCCCCCCCGCTCATATACCCCCTTAACAGGAAACACAAAAAAGGTAAAAAGTAGAAATTTTGAAATTTTCACTTTTTTGTTGATTGCCACTCACCTGTTCAATCTATATCTGAGATTGATGTCTCTAATTAACGTGCACCTGTGCGGCTACGCAAAAGGGTGACACGTTAAATTCCAAAGTGTTTTTTGGTCAATTGCCACGCCCCCATTGGTGCTAGGCGGGTGATTGATGATGCAAATGGAAGCCCTGAGTGTCCTCTAAACGATGCAATTTGTTTGACCCACCTAGCTTATATACTCCGGCCGCTAGAGGTCGCAGAAGGGTGGAAAAACACCTGTGTGCAGGGCAAAATGACCCATGGTGCATTCTATAGGATTTCCACGCTCCTGGTGGTGGTAGGCGGGTGGTTGATGGTGATAATGGAAGCCCCGAGTGTCCTCTAGGTGATCCACTTGGTCTCATCCCCCCCGCTCATATACCCTCTTAACAGGAAACACAAAAAGGTAAAAAGTAGAAATTTTGAAATTTTCACTTTTTTGTTGATTGCTACTCACCTGTTCAACCTATATCTGAGATTGATGTCTCTAATTAACGAGCACCTGTGCGGCTACATGAATCAAATAGCTGGCGCCATCTTAGATCACCCTGTTTAGGTGCTAATGGCCGCAAAAGGGTGACACGTTAAATTCCAAAGTGTTTTTTGGTCAATTGCCACGCCCCCATTGGTGCTAGGCGGGTGATTGATGATGCAAATGGAAGCCCTGAGTGTCCTCTAAACGATGCAATTTGTTTGACCCACCTAGCTTATATACTCCGGCCGCTAGAGGTCGCAGAGGGGTGGAAAAACACCTGTGTGCAGGGCAAAATGACCCATGGTGCATTCTATAGGATTTCCACGCTCCTGGTGGTGATAGGCGGGTGGTTGATGGTGATAATGGAAGCCCCGAGTGTCCTCTAGGTGATCCACTTGGTTTCATCCCCCCCGCTCATATACCCTCTTAACAGGAAACACAAAAAAGGTAAAAAGTAGAAATTTTGAAATTTTCACTTTTTTGTTGATTGCCACTCACCTGTTCAACCTATATCTGAGATTGATGTCTCTAATTAACGTGCACCTGTGCGGCTACATGAGTCAAATAGCTGGCGCCATCTTAGATCACCCTGTTTAGGTGCTAATGGCCGCAAAAGGGTGACACGTTAAATTCCAAAGTGTTTTTTGGTCAATTGCCACGCCCCCATTGGTGCTAGGCAGGTGATGGATGATGCAAATGGAAGCGTTGAGTGTCCTCTAAACGATGCAATTTGTTTGACCCACCTAGCTTATATACTCCGGCCCCTAGAGGTCGCAGAAGGGTGGAAAAACACCTGTGTGCAGGGCAAAATGACCCATGGTGCATTCTATAGGATTTCCACGCTCCTGGTGGTGGTAGGCGGGTGGTTGATGGTGATAATGGAAGCCCCGAGTGTCCTCTAGGTGATCCACTTGGTTTCATCCCCCCCGCTCATATACCCCCTTAACAGGAAACACAAAAAAGGTAAAAAGTAGAAATTTTGAAATTTTCACTTTTTTGTTGATTGCCACTCACCTGTTCAACCTATATCTGAGATTGATGTCTCTAATTAACGTGCACCTGTGCGGCTACATGAATCAAATAGTTGGCGCCATCTTAGATCACCCTGTTTAGGTGCTAATGGCCGCAAAAGGGTGACACGTTAAATTCCAAAGTGTTTTTTGGTCAATTGCCACGCCCCCATTGGTGCTAGGCGGGTGATTGATGATGCAAATGGAAGCCCTGAGTGTCCCCTAAACGATGCAATTTGTTTGACCCACCTAGCTTATATACTCCGGCCGCTAGAGGTCGCAGAAGGGTGGAAAAACACCTGTGTGCAGGGCAAAATGACCCATGGTGCATTCTATAGGATTTCCACGCTCCTGGTGGTGGTAGGCGGGTGGTTGATGGTGATAATGGAAGCCCCGAGTGTCCTCTAGGTGATCCACTTGGTCTCATCCCCCCCGCTCATATACCCCCTTAACAGGAAACACAAAAAAGGTAAAAAGTAGAAATTTTGAAATTTTCACTTTTTTGTTGATTGCCACTCACCTGTTCAACCTATATCTGAGATTGATGTCTCTAATTAACGTGCACCTGTGCGGCTACATGAATCAAATAGTTGGCGCCATCTTAGATCACCCTGTTTAGGTGCTAATGGCCGCAAAAGGGTGACACGTTAAATTCCAAAGTGTTTTTTGGTCAATTGCCACGCCCCCATTGGTGCTAGGCGGCTGATTGATGATGCAAACGGAAGCCCTGAGTGTCCTCTAAACGATGCAATTTGTTTGACCCACCTAGCTTATATACTCCGGCCGCTAGAGGTCGCAGAAGGGTGGAAAAACACCTGTGTGCAGGGCAAAATGACCCATGGTGCATTCTATAGGATTTCCACGCTCCTGGTGGTGGTAGGCGGGTGGTTGATGGTGATAATGGAAGCCCCGAGTGTCCTCTAGGTGATCCACTTGGTTTCATCCCCCCCGCTCATATACCCCCTTAACAGGAAACACAAAAAAGGTAAAAAGTAGAAATTTTGAAATTTTCACTTTTTTGTTGATTGCCACTCACCTGTTCAACCTATATCTGAGATTGATGTCTCTAATTAACGTGCACCTGTGCGGCTACATGAATCAAATAGTTGGCGCCATCTTAGATCACCCTGTTTAGGTGCTAATGGCCGCAAAAGGGTGACACGTTAAATTCCAAAGTGTTTTTTGGTCAATTGCCACGCCCCCATTGGTGCTAGGCGGGTGATTGATGATGCAAATGGAAGCCCTGAGTGTCCTCTAAACGATGCAATTTGTTTGACAGAGCAAAATGACCCATGGTGCATTCTATAGGATTTCCACGCTCCTGGTGGTGGTAGGCGGGTGGTTGATGGTGATAATGGAAGCCCCGAGTGTCCTCTAGGTGATCCACTTGGTTTCATCCCCCCCGCTCATATACCCCCTTAACAGGAAACACAAAAAAGGTAAAAAGTAGAAATTTTGAAATTTTCACTTTTTTGTTGATTGCCACTCACCTGTTCAATCTATATCTGAGATTGATGTCTCTAATTAACGTGCACCTGTGCGGCTACGCAAAAGGGTGACACGTTAAATTCCAAAGTGTTTTTTGGTCAATTGCCACGCCCCCATTGGTGCTAGGCGGGTGATTGATGATGCAAATGGAAGCCCTGAGTGTCCTCTAAACGATGCAATTTGTTTGACCCACCTAGCTTATATACTCCGGCCGCTAGAGGTCGCAGAAGGGTGGAAAAACACCTGTGTGCAGGGCAAAATGACCCATGGTGCATTCTATAGGATTTCCACGCTCCTGGTGGTGGTAGGCGGGTGGTTGATGGTGATAATGGAAGCCCCGAGTGTCCTCTAGGTGATCCACTTGGTCTCATCCCCCCCGCTCATATACCCTCTTAACAGGAAACACAAAAAGGTAAAAAGTAGAAATTTTGAAATTTTCACTTTTTTGTTGATTGCCACTCACCTGTTCAACCTATATCTGAGATTGATGTCTCTAATTAACGTGCACCTGTGCGGCTACATGAATCAAATAGCTGGCGCCATCTTAGATCACCCTGTTTAGGTGCTAATGGCCGCAAAAGGGTGACACGTTAAATTCCAAAGTGTTTTTTGGTCAATTTCCACGCCCCCATTGGTGCTAGGCGGGTGATTGATGATGCAAATGGAAGCCCTGAGTGTCCTCTAAACGATGCAATTTGTTTGACCCACCTAGCTTATATACTCCGGCCGCTAGAGGTCGCAGAGGGGTGGAAAAACACCTGTGTGCAGGGCAAAATGACCCATGGTGCATTCTATAGGATTTCCACGCTCCTGGTGGTGATAGGCGGGTGGTTGATGGTGATAATGGAAGCCCAGAGTGTCCTCTAGGTGATCCACTTGGTCTCATCCCCCCCGCTCATATACCCTCTTAACAGGAAACACAAAAAAGGTAAAAAGTAGAAATTTTGAAATTTTCACTTTTTTGTTGATTGCCACTCACCTGTTCAACCTATATCTGAGATTGATGTCTCTAATTAACGTGCACCTGTGCGGCTACATGAATCAAATAGCTGGC